>NC_134484.1:83073133-83285633 GCF_040206685.1 Ascaphus truei
TTAAAATCCTACAGAAGTACTATACTTCTAAATAATAAAATTATATCCTTCAGTACTCATTTCATGATATGTTTGTTGTTCTTTTCTTACAACAATCATTCCAAACATACTTTGATTTATGATATTATTTCATACAAAACAGCGAGGGGTTTCTCATACCTTCATATTGTCAAGTGTATAGTGTTCAGCGCTTTTTTTCTTTTTCACACTTCACCACCATTAATGTTCATTTGGTATCTTTCGTACAAAGATATGTGTCAGTCTTAGAGCTGAGAAAACTCTAACTCCCATGGGCCTGGGGTATTAACCCTGTATGTAAAAGAATAAATCAGGTATTTATGGGGGGAACAGGAGGTGGGTTATGTATTGTTTATTAAATATAGTGATGCTTATTGTGGTTAACGGGGGTGGGGGAAGTGGGTATTGTCCCCAAGCCAGGGAGGTAGGCCACTGTGGGTAGTGGGTGAGGGTAGTTAGGCCTCATGGGGTGGGTAGCTGGGGAGGGTGTTTATGCCTCCCGAGTGGTGGGTGAGGGTTGGTTAACCCATTAATGACTTAAGGGGTTAGGGAACATTACATTGGCTATTTTGATTGGTGTTTTGTATGTTTTGCAGCACCGCAGGGACATGGGCAGGATGAAGATGAGGATGGCCTTCATCGTGGGTGCCTGGAAAAGGTAAGTGTAATATGTATTTATTGTGATTCATGTATTTAAAATGATCAAAAGCACTATTATCCATATGTGGATAATAGTAATTTTGCCCATTACTTTATTATATGTGTTAGTGGGCAGGGGGAGGGGGGTGTATTTAGTTAGAAATATTGTTTATTTTTTTGAGGCACACCATTGGTACCGCAGGCCCGCGGGGACCCCAGGACTCCCACGGACACCCGTGGGGACCCCTGATGCCTGGGGGGACCCGCGGACGCCCACGGGGACCCCGGAACACCCGCGGGGAAAACCCATGGGGGTCAGCCGGGGACACCCACCGGCTTGTTGTATGGATGGTGTGCCTGCAAAAATGTAAACAAAGACATTTTTCTAAGTCCTGATCCTTTTGCGCCTGCCTTGAGCTGGCGTGCTTTTTGCACCGCGTTTTTAAAGAACAATCTCTTAGCGTAGCTTAAAGAATCGTGCAGACTGGCAGAAATCAGCGTATTTAGCTGATCATATGAGTTTGGTGGGACTTAGAAAAATTTCTACAAAAAAGCCCATTTAAGAGCGTAAAGTGCCTGTTAGCGCTGCTCTGTGAATCGCGCTGAGCGCAATATCACGTTCTAAAAGCACTTTGCTCTCTTAAAGCCACTTTATGGAGCTTTGTGCATTGCCCCATAACGTGTACAAAGAAATCAGACTTGTCAATGAGGCTATTTATTTTTTATTTCAATTTAGAATTTAGACTGTATATACTGTAAATCAATCATTTTAGGTAAATTCAGAGTGACGTCACATCACTCCAAAAAAGGAAAGTCATCACATGTACTTCCACCAATCCGATTGGTGGATGTACAGTATAATGTGATGCTTCCATTTTTTTGCTGAAGTGACGTCTTCTGAAAGGGAGGGAAACATATGCTACCTGGAAAGCTGGCTTCCCTCCCTTTTTGATGCCATCACATCATAATAGCAAAAGAAAGCAATCACATGGTACTTCCACCAATCAGATTGTGATGTACCATTTGTCCATCAAATGTGACATCACAGGCATTATATAAGGCCTGTCACATCTCATTTGACCCCAAGAAGCCATCGGATCAACATCTCCTGGACCTGTTGGAGAAGAAAGAACAAAAGAAAGAAGAAAAAAGAAAGAAAACTACTCACCGGGCTTCCTCTTCAAGCAACTGAGGATCATGGAGTTCTTAGCATCATGCTGATGAGGATCATTGCATCGTGGGGCAAGAGTTTCTACCGCTATTGGATGAGGAGGATGAATCTCAATTCCGGTAAAGGTATGAAACACGTTGATTGCATTATATTTAATTAAACAAAACAACAAATGGGACACATGCACTCCTGTTAATAATGAGAGACAGTAAATAAAGTGAAAGGTACAGTAGGGGTAAGAGCAAGACAGTTAGATAAATAAAGCAACAGCTTCTGCTCAGCTAAATGGTTGTAAGTAATTATTATCGTGCAGAACTATACAGGATATAAGTGCCCCGATGGTCACTCTTAGCCTCGTTCAGGAGTGTATACAGGGACAGTGCTCCGATACATTTATTTACTGAGGAACCTTGCTTGCAGCAACATTGTAGCTGCCTTGCTGTGTTTGGTATTCTGCACAGCATCAGTGAGGCTTATCATTCAGTTTTTGCTATAACCCAGCCCTCTGATTTATGTTTCTGGTATCAGTCTGCCTCCCAATATCAGTGTCTCCCTCATTGGGACCTTACTGACCCCCCCACCCTATGACCTACAGTCAGGATACTTACCTGTGATTATAACCACACAGGTTATTATAGGTCAACATACCCCTGGAGCATAGCACTCAGTGGGTTACCTCAGGTCATTCTGACACTGGTTGGGGTATACAGACTTCCACAGGGGAGCATAGCTGATTGCACATTACCACTACTGATATGCATAGTGTATTTGCTCTTTATGTCTGTCAGTTGCTAAAAGTCACACTTACCACTATATTCTAGGATATAGACATTATCCGTGTGATCTGTAGTCTCAGTACATATCCGGGCACACCTGGTGTATTCACCCACCACACATGTCCACATCAGGAATTATGTATCACTATGTTACCAGTGGTTTATTAAAATTATCTGGCACACTTATTAGTCTGATCCGGAGCCAACACGGCTATTTTTATTCAGGATCAACCTACCTTCAGTACGTCGTTCTATCAACCATTTTTTACATATGTTGTTATTAATAAAGATTATGTTTTTAAATCACGCATTTATCTTCAGAGTGTGAACCTGAGTGCTAAATTGGGTTCTTTCTCTTCCATATCTACTACTGTGTATACACCCAAAGCACCGTTCACATCACTATTCACATGCGGCTGCAGCAGGGGCATCCCTATTACCCCCAATTAATGTATTTTTAATAATAGTGTGCGGGAGCAGGGGGTCCCCTGAGCTGAACTGCATTGATTTCTGCCTCAGGGACCCCCTGATTCCAAAGTTACAGGCCCCGGTTTGGGGCATCGGTGCCAGTGTCGCCGCCATCTTTATAGAGCCCACGTCGCGTCTTGGACGCTATAAAGATGGCGGCGACACTGGCACCCGATGTCCCAAACCGGGGCCTGTAACTCGGGAAACAGGGGGTCTCTGAGGCAGAAATCTATGCGGTTCAGCTCAGGGGACCCCCTGCTCCCGCACACTATTATTAAAATGTACATTAATGCAGCATCATTACCATAGCGGATAGCCGCTACAGTAAGAAATTATTGTTTATTGTTATGTGTGTTTTAATACTAGTTTAGAAGTACAGGGGGTCTCCTGAGCTGAACCGCATTGGTTTCAGCCTCGGGACCCCCTACTTCAGGAGATACAGGCCCCCTTATGGGATACCGGTATCCCCTGCAGAATTTAAATGTCCCGGTCACGTGCAGGGGATACCGGCAACCCATAACAGGGCCTGTATCTCCTGAAGTAGGGGGTCCTCAGACCTGAAACCAATGCGGTTCAGCTCCGGAGACCCCCTGCTCATGTACACTATAATTAAAATGTATTAATTTAGTGTACGATCACTTTTAACAGTCTTGCATGGAGATACAGAATCTCCATGCAAATGTTACATGCGGCTTTTTTTCTATCAGCTAGCGTACGTAAAGGTTAAGAACGCTAGCAGGGGGGAAAAAAAGCAACCCGTACGCTGTGACTACTTTGAGATATTTTGAGCAGGTACGTTAAAAAATGGTTTCAAGGCCTTAGTGAATCGCGTCCCCGGCCTCACTTTTTAACGAACCTGCTTTTTTGGAACATCAGAACGCAAAGCCATTGAACTTAGTGCATAGCCCCCTAAGTGTCCTATGGGCACATGTAACTATCATGTGTACATATAGCAGACCAAAGGAAGATGTCTAAATGAATACACCCTGTACTAATTAAAGTACCGTTTACTGATATAGATACCAAGTTTAAAACAAGGGAGTACACCTTTTCGCTTTATATATATATTTTATTAGGAAGCAAAACAAAGAAAAGATTAACCACACGCATCGCAATCACAAGGACGCAAGGTTGTAATCACTTTATTAACAATATACATCACAATTTATCACTAAATGTACACAATGATATATATGTTTGTACCTTGATAGTGCACTTTCTTTATTTAAGTTTGGGGACTCATGACCGACACTACACAATTCCTTTAACTTTAGCACATTTTTATTTCACCTTTTATTTATGCGTGTGAGAACCAAGATACACCTTATAAATTACTAAAGGCATTATTGTCAAATTAGTCTTATTTATATATAGGACTAATTTGCTATGCTTATTTGAACATATGCTTTTAAGATATAAATTTGTGCAAATCAAAATAAAATACACATCAGTGGAGGTGAAGTTTCACCTCTTTTAGAAAAAAATAAGGCTCTGTTTAATAGTATTGTCACGATAAAAAATAGGGTATTAAAAAACTCCCCGGTGCACAGTAAGCTTCAGATATGAAATGCTACTTATAGTAGAGCCACTGCCCCTGAGGGAGGTAATGACTGGGCTGGGTGGCCCAACAAAAATAGAAATTGAGCCCACTAGGAGGATGGGTACTTTTAATCCAACTCCCCCCTCCCATGACAACGCTATAATTGGAACCATATTAATAATGATACACACACTCAAAAATAAGCAAGTACATATGTAAAGTAACACAGCCACTGTAGATGTATCAGTGGAGAGGTACTAGTGTAACAAGTGTACCAGGACATTTGAACAGTGCATATTTGTTCCAAGCTGTACTTTACATGGATGGGGGTTACTGTTTATACGGCGATGAGGACTCCTGTTTACTCCTGATGGTGATGTCATTGTGATTGAGATTATATCTCACAAACGCACTTTAAGTCTATCCTCTTGTGAGTGTATGTCCAAGAGGGCCTTTTTCAATTTGTTTTATTAAAACTTTACCATACAATATTATGCTATGGAGATTGCGCTTCTCTTTTTTTGAATATATATATAACATATCATAACATACATATATGTCATCTTCAGTCCTTTTTGATATACTGCTGAATGAAGGCCTCTACATAATTTTTCTTCTACTGTGGTTGCAAGCCAACACATTTTCTCATTGCACTAAAAATGTTTCTAAATTTCAATATGATGGGTTAAATCCTTTAGAACTAATCTCGGGCTACACCTAGTAGGAGTATACCCCTAGAGCAGCGTTTCCCAAATGGTGGGTCGCGACCCGGCACCGGGCCACGGCACCAAAATTGCCAGGTCGCAGCGAGGCTGGCCGCGCGGTGTCTCCCGTCCCCCCCGCTCAAGTTAAAAAAAATGGCGGCGATTCCCCCCGCGGTCCCGCGCGCTTGCGCATGGCAAGCAGAGCCCGCTCCCTTCCTCCACCCCGCTCCCAACGTGGGACGGAGAAGGAAGTACCAACTCCTCTGCGGCCCGCACGTTACGTGGGGCAGGGTGGAAGTACAAGCTCCTACTGCGGCCCGCTTCCCCCCGCGGCCAGCTTCCCGAGCTCACCTCCCGTGGCACCCCCTCCCGAGCCCACCTCCCATGCCCCCAAGCCCACCTCCCGTCCCGGGCAGCAGGGGATATCGGGGGCAGCAGGGGAAAGCGTCCGGCGGCAAGGTAAGTCACCCCACCCAGTAACTGCCTCCCACCCAAGTGTCCCTGGCCCCCAAACACCCACCCAAGTGTCCCTGGCCCCCACGCTCCCACCCACCCAAGTGTCCCTGGCCCCCTCCCTCCCACCCACCCAAGTGTCTCTGGCCCACTCCCTCCCACCCATCCAAGTGTCCCTGGCCCCCTCCCACCACCCAAGTGTCCCTGGCCACTCCCACCCACCCAAGTGTCCTTGGCCCCCTCCCTCCCACCCACCCAAGTGTCCCTGGTCCCCTAAAAGTGTCCCTGGCCCCCGCCCTCCCACCCACCCAAGTGTCCCTGGCCCCCTAAGTGTCCCTGGCCCCCTCCCTCCCACCCACCCACCCACCCACCCAAGTGTCCCTGGCCCCCTCCCTCCCACCCACCCAAGTGTCCCTGGCCCCCCCTCCAGTCACTCACATCCGTTGTTGCCTGTAATTCACTGTTTGTGTCTGTGTGCGTATAGGGGAGAGCGAGTGTGTGTGTGTGTGTGTGTGTGTATCAGTGTCTGTGTGTGTGTGTGTGTGTGTGTGTGTGTATCTGTGTGTATCTGTATCAGTGTGTGTGTGTTTCTGTGTGAGAATCAGTGTCTGTGTGTATCAGTATCAGTGTAAGTGTGTGTGTATCAGTGTCTGTGTGTGTGTAGCAGTGTCTCTCTGTGTGTAGCAGTGTCTCTGTGTGTGTATCAGTGTGTGTGTAGCAGTGTCTGTGTGGCTGCGTGTGTGTCAGTGGTTGGGTGTGTGTCAGTGGCTGCGTGTGTGTGTATCAGTGGCTCTGTGTGTGTATCAGTGTGTGTGTCAGTGGCTGCGTGTGTCAGTGGCTGTGTGTGTGTGTGTGTATCAGTGGCTGTGTGTGTATGTGTGTGTATCAGTGGCTGTGTGTGTGTGTATCAGCGACTGTGTGTGTGTCTGTGTGTGTATCAGTGGCTGTGTGTGTGTGTGTATCTGTGCAGGCCCTATTGGCCAGTATAGGCGATAAAATGTGTAGTGGGTCACGAAAAAGAAGTTAAAAAATAACCGGGTCACGGAAAAAAAAGTTTGGGAAACCCTGCCCTAGAGTATACAAGGGAAGTGCAATCTTATGCGGGCTGCTGAGTCCCTAAGACTTCACCCTGTGGCCATCACAGTAAAGGAAAAGGTTAATTGTAAAGTGAAAAGTCCTTACCACTGCAATCATAATCAGATACCACAGCATCAAAGGTTTTCTGTCATTCCTGGACTAGGCATGCAAATCCGAACTCTGAGAATTCATAGTTGGCCATAGGTGGTTTAGAGGAATCTGAACCAAAAGGTGTACAGTAGATATAACAGCAATGTTTTTTTATGTATCCATGAATGCCAAGATTGCAAACTCTTTGGGCCAGGTATTCCTCCTTTTGTATTATGTTTTAATTTACTTGCTGTTGTTATCGCTATTGTTTGTACTTTGTTTCCCCTAATTTTGTAAAGTGTTGTGTACAGTATACTGTTGGCACTATATAAATACAATTATACAGTCTACTTTACATACCAAAGAATAAAATATAAGATCACTCAATCACTAATTACATTAAAAAATATCTACCGGAGACTTCCTATGACGTCAAGAGGAATGGCTGCCTGAGAGACTTGCTCCAGAGCCCCTACAACGAATAACCTAAGATCAAGCACCCACATAAATAAAACCCCCACCAAGAGTGAATAATCTCTTGCAGCCCTGAACCCCAAAGATTTCCTGGACATAAGAGTGGCCTCTCCTTGCATTTCAGAGAGGGGCTATCGGTGCTCTGGGAGGCCCCCTGTGTGCCCTGACCCCCGGTGGAAGTCTCCCCCCTGCCTCACCCACAAAATCGGAGGGGCCATCTGGAGGAACAGGGTGGGAGGTAAGAGAGGCGGTGAAGCTCCGGGTGTCCCCCGGAGCCCGGTCTGACTGCGGGGTTTGGGGACGCAGCCCGCCCCCCGTGCTGTGTCTGAAGCGCGCCTGCAGCAGCCTCCTGTGGCCCCGTGGTGGAGCCTGAGCAGCATCGCTCCGCTGCGGTCCTATAATACCAGCAACATTGCACTGAGCTAAATAAATAAATAACTCTAATCAGTTGCACCAGAAACACCCCTGAAGGTCTGCAACATTCTCGCACATCTCCCCCCCCCTTAATAAAAGGGAGTAAAACAATTAAAGAGGGGTCTGTTTTCGACACCGAGGGGCCCCCAGCTTACGAGAAGATCTCCCACATACCATCCTGAGAAAAAACGTCAGCACGGGCACTACACGCGCCCGAACCCCTCCCAAATCAGCAACAACCATGGAGGCAATGGCGAGTAAACCTAAAATCCCGCAAAACCAAGGGGTCTCCCGCTACTTTACCCCCGCGAGGCGCCCGCAGGAGCTGGAGCCGGAAAATCAAGATGGCGTTTAGGAGCCCACGCAGGCTGAAGCAGGAGCTAATCAGTGCTTCCCCGACCTAGAACTACCGGCGCAGGGTCTGGGGAAGGAATTTTTCTAATCTCTCTTCCAAAAGATGCGGAAGGGATTCCAGCAGGATATAACTACCGCACTGGAAGGTCTGAGAGCGGACATAAGTCACCTTACTACCCGCACAGATGAACTAGAGACCAAAATGGAGGAAGTACTCCTGACCCAGTCCAACACAGAGGATGAGGTGGTCAGGCTAGGCCACGCCGTGAACGAGCTCAAGGACGCCCTGGAGGATCAGGAGAACAGGGAGCGCAGAAAGAACCTGCGCATAAGAAATATTCCTGAGTCTGTTTCTCCAGACGCCCTCCAGGACTACCTTCGCAGAACCTTCCTGACCCTGGTACCGGTCCTGTCAGACCATGACCTCCAGATGGACACAGCACATCGTGCACTGGCCCCCAGGTCGGCAGATCCGAATCGCGAATCGCCGCAGAGACGTAATAGTCAAACTGCACACCTACTCTGCTAAAGAAATAATTATGTCTGCCAGTAGAGGGCTAATTGACCTCCAGATGGATAATAACCCAATCCAGATCTTTGGCGACCTCTCCAAAGTCACCATTGATAGACGCAGGGAGATGAGGCCCCTTACAGCGATTCTTAGGGAGAGAGGCGTCAAGTACAGATGGGGTTTTCCCTTCAAGCTTGTTGTTCTTAAGGACGGCCATTACCACTCAATCACTAGACCAGAAGAATCCCCAGAGTTCTTAAAGTCGCTGGAACTAACCCCCATCCGCGGGACCGAGAGATGCCCCCCAGAGACCTAGAAAGACCTGAGGCCTCAGAGATCCCAAGAGCATCTCAATGCCTAGCAAATCAGAGGAGGCCATAACCTCCCCCTCTAATCTCCCATCCGAAGAGGGTGTCTGAAGGAAAAGAAGAAGGCGACCTTTCCTCCTTGCAAGCTACAAAACCTCTAACCCATCGGGCGAGCAAGTCCTGAAGCACAGAGCCCCACACTGGCCCATCCCCCCTCCTCACATCCTCCCCCCCTCTCCTCTCCCCCCACCTCCTCTCCCCCCACCCCCTCTCCTCTCCTCCCCCCCTGCTAGCCCCCACATAGGATCCCCTCTTCCCCCCCCTCTCCTCCCCACCTCCATCTCTGACCGCTCTACACCAGATCTTACCAACAAGAGTGCTCTTTCCGGGATTCCAGACACCCCTGGTTGACAGCCTCCCTCTCCTCACATACAGATATCAACTTAGACCAGGTCTTCGATGGCAAGGGCCCAACCGAGGAGTCCGACTGGCCGACGCGGACCCCCCCGTTAGAGTCTGGAGAGTGCCCGGCCTCCTTTTCTGCCCACACCTTCACAGTGTTGGAACTTCCGTCCCCAAAATCCCAGCAGGATAGGACTTGTGCGACTATGCTCTCACCTGTTGAAGGAGTGAAGCCCCATTGCTGTTGGACCCTTCCCCAGACATTGGCCTTGGCACTTCCCATATCACCGAGTGTGAACTTCGTTTGGTGAAGGTCGTATATACTTTCCCTAAGCATCTACAAGGCCCATCTCCCCCCCCGTTTCCCCTCGCCTCTCCCCCTGTCAGCCCCTTACCCCCCTCCACCCCTCTTCCATCCCCTCCCCCTCCACCCCCTCCTCCACACCCTCACACTCCCTTCCCCCTCCTCCCCTCGCACCCCCTCCTCCCTTCCACCCCTCTCCCCTCCACCTTCCACCCTCGCACCCCCTCCCTCCATCCACCCCCTACCCCTCTCACCCCCTCCACCCCCACCCTCACCCTCTACCCCTCCTCTACAACAAAGCCCCCCTCCCATCCCCCTCTCCCTCCACCCCCTCCCCCCTCACACCCCCTCCACCCACCCCTCCTTCCACCCCTCGCACCCCCTCCCCCCTCCTCTCACACCCCCTCTCCTCACCCCTTACTCTCCCCTCCACCCCCTCCCCTCCTCCCCCTCTCCCCTCCTCCCCCCTCTCCCCTCCTCCCCCCTCTCACCCCCCCTCACCCCCTCCACCCTCGCACCCCCCGTGCACCCCCTCCCCCCTTGCACCCCCCCCAGCACCCCCTCATACCCACCCCCTCCACCCCTCCCCCCCCTCGATGGGAGATATCTGATCCTCCAAGGTACCCTATCTGGGTCCCCCATCACCCTAATTAACCTGTATCTCCCTAACGAAAATCAAACCCTGTTCCTAAAAAATTTCCTAGAAGACATAGATCCACAAGCCCTCATCTCGGCAATCATACCCGGAGATTTTAATATGGCAGCCTCACCTATCCTAGACAGGTCAACAACGCTATCTACGCCCCTCTCTTCCCAGTCTCAAAAAAAGGCAAAGTACTTTAGAGACGTCATGGAGAGTTTCTCTTTAACAGATATATGGAGGGCTCAGCACCAAAGTCAGAAGGACTACACATATTTTTCTGCCTCCCATCAGTCCTATTCCAGGATCGACTACTTTCTAGGAACCAAAAATATTCTCCAAGCATCCTCACACTCGAACATTGGCCCAATTACCTGGTCTGATCATGCCCCTGTCGAACTCACCCTCTCTCTACCCTTCTTCAAAAGCAACTCATACAATTGGAAACTGAATGACTCCCTGCTTAATTGCCCCGAAACCGAGAATATTATCAGACAAAAGCTCTCCATTTTTTTCCAAATAAACAAAGGTTCAGTCTCAGCCCCAGCAATATTATGGGAAGCTCACAAAGCTTCCATAAGAGGAGACCTTATTTTTATTGCCTCCTATAAGAAAAAAATGAAACTCAAGTTGCAGAATGAACTCACAGATAAATATATAAAGTTGGAACATATTCATAAAGCTAACCCCTCCAAAAAGGTCCTAAAATTGCTATCCCAAGCTAGAGCGGACCTAAAGCAAACCCAACTCGAAGAGGTGGAGAGAGCGCTGAGGTGGACCAACCAAAAGTACTTCGACAAGGGCAACAAAGCATACAGTCTACTAGCTACTAAACTTAAAGGGGCACGGATTAAATCCCAAATCTCCAAAATTCGCACTAAAAATGGACAGGTCACTTATATAGAGAATGAGATAGCCCAAGAATTTGCTAAAATTTTACTCGGACTTATACAATCTACATCCCCCAGACCGAGAACCCATCAATCCCGAGACAATAGTGCAATACCTTGTGCAATGTAATCTTCCCTCTCTCTCTCTGAAGAGGAGCTAGAGGGCCTAAATAAACAGATCTCCCAATAAGAGCTAGCTGAGCCATTAAATCCCTCAAATTATCCAAAACACCCGGCCCTGACAGTTTTTCCAATATTTACTATAAAACATTCATGCCAACTCTAACCCCCTATCTGCTCGACATGTTTAACTCCTTTCTGGCAGGCGAGCCGATTCCCTCTACAATCTCCTCTGCAAATTTAGCCATCATCCACAAGGAAGGTAGAGATCCATTGATGTGCAGGAATTATAGACCAATTTCCCTTCTCAACACGGATCTCAAGATCTACAGCAAGATCTTAGCAAACAGGCTCAACCCAATTCTCCCTCGACTTATTCACATTGATCAAGTATGTTTTTTGTCAGGAAGGCAGGCCTCTGACAATACCTGCAAAATTGTGGATATCATTGACCATGTGCATCTCACTGGAACTAAGGCCATGATTCTAAGTCTCGACGCTGAAAAAGCGTTTGACAGAATCAAATGGTCCTACCTAGATCAAACATTGCTGAAATTTGGCTTCAGTGGCTCATTTCTCCAAGGAGTCAGAGACCTTTACCAAAACCCCACGGCACACATTAAGTTCCCAGGCGGATTATCAGATCCGATACAAATTAATTCAAAATCAATTGAACCTCTTGCGGCTAAAATTAGAGCCGAAACAAGTATAAAAGGGGTTATAATTGCTGAAACAGAGTCTAAAATCTCTCTGTTTGCCGACGACATAATACTGACCCTGACCAGCCCCCATATATCCCTCCCCAACCTCCAAAAATTACTAGACCAATTCAGAACAATTTCGGACTACAAAGTCAATATGGATAAGTCATAAGCTCTCAAC
Source organism: Ascaphus truei (assembly GCF_040206685.1). NCBI lineage: Eukaryota > Metazoa > Chordata > Amphibia > Anura > Ascaphidae > Ascaphus > Ascaphus truei. The sequence continues at coordinate 83,085,369 of NC_134484.1, forward strand.
CTAACTCTCCCAGAGCTGACGTGGAAACTGCTACAGCATAATTATAAATATAAATGGAGTACAACCAATATTAAATATCTTGGGGTTAAAATCTCAAATTCATATAGGTCCCTATATCAGTACATATTCCCCCACCCCCCCCTATTCGACCAGATTAAAAAAGACCTTGAGTCTTGGATCAAACTCCAAATCTCTTGGTTTGGAAGAATAGTTTCAATCAAAATGAACATCCTCCCGAGAATTCTCTATCTCTTCCAAACCCTCCCCATAGCCGTTCCACTTCCAGCTCTAAAGAACATCCGGTTCCACATTTTCCAATTCATCTGTAAAAACGGGAGACCAAGGGTCCTGAAGTTGGTAATGCTATCCCCCAAAACGAAGGGAGGGCTTGGGGTCCCTGATGTGATCAAGTATTACCAAGCGGCACAGCTGAGGCAGGCTGTAGCTTGGAATTACGACCCGGCCTTCTCATGCTGGCTTTCTATAGAATCCCATTACGCGGCCCCTCTCCCCCCCCCGCCCGTGTCCCTCTGGTCCCAGGGGGGCAGGGAGAAAATCCCTTGAAAGTTTGACCTAGGATCAATGAGATGTACGTGGGACATATGGCTCAAAAATAAAGGGAAGTATGGCCTATTAGCATCCCCCTCTCAACTTACCCCCATCTTTGGAAACCCAAATTTCCCACCAGGATGTTCGCAAATACAATTTGGTCAATTTCAAGACCTGAACATCAGGCTGGTTGCAGATCTGCTGAAGAAGGGACAGAGTGAAACAAACAGATATTGCGCTCATAAGTGGTAAATAAGGAATAAGTGATATTGTGATCAAAATAAATATAACCTTAGTTTAGGGAGGTTTTATGCTGCTGTTCTTAGGGGATGGCTCAGCAATCCAACTAGTACAGAAAAAAGAAGAAAAAAACAGCGCAAAAAAACCTCATGGTGTAGTATTTAAAATAAATTTATAGAATAAAAGGTGATTATTGCACGTACATCAATAAAAGCATATATCAGCAAGACATGTTATGGACATGTTACCACTCGCGGGAACAGCTGGGTGCGAGCTGATGTATATCTGGATCGTCCTCCGGTCTTTGGCATACAGCTCAGCAGGAGGTTTATGTCTCCTTGGGGAATCTCCCCGCAGCAGCCGTCTGTTCGGAAATGGTGATCTCCGGTCTCTGGTAGGCCGCTCGGCGGGAAGTTCAAACCTCCTTGAGGGATCTCCCTGCAGCAGCCGTCAGCTCAGACGCGATGTTCTCCCAATCAGTTCCGGATTAGTCCGCGATAGCTCTGACGTCATCAGACGGCGCCCGTCTATCACTCGCGTCTCTCCGCATTCAATAATGGAAGGAGTGGTAGTCCCATAAACCGTATAGGAGATATATGCAGTACAGTATAGCCGCAATGGGATACTGAAAAGGAAAATGAAGCAACCCTGTATTCCCGCTTATATTTTTCCAATAAAAAAAAGAGTTAAAAAAAAAAAAAGATCTACTGTTGGAAAGTTTGCCAAGTTAATTTTCATTTTAAACTTCCATAACATGATTCCTAGTTCATAAATCTTTGACCATTTAAACAAACAAGATAATTGCATATTTCTAGACATATTGCTAATTAAGAAAAACAGTGATTAGCATATTATACTTGAAGAATAGTTCTGTTTTTTAAACGTTTATCTTTTTATTTGTCTATATACTGTATCTTAGATACTTTTTACTATGATATACGTGATTCCACAAGTTTTACTTTCAGGGAAAGTTGATGTTAAAGTCATTCATGTGTAGACAAAAAGGAGACCTTATATTTTATGTTCAAAAGGGGCATTGGAAAAGTGATGTTATTCATTTCTCTGCACAAATGCTACTTGTGGAGATCACAGAGGATTGTATGTTTGAAGGTCTGAAGCTAACAGACATTATTGAGGCAGAAACAGGGCAACTCAGCAGGTATTGGGAATATAAAGATCATATATTATTTTAACTTAAAAAAGGGGCTATACAAGGGCAGAGTTCATATGAATATAATATTAAAGCTTTTATTCTATTGAAGTTTAATTTCTTTGAACTCTCTTCCTTCCAATTAATGATGTACTTTTAGAGATTTAGTACTTGTAGGCTTTGAGACAGTGGTTTTATTTGGAAAATACCAAAATGGTTTCTCTTACACTGATCATGCCTATTCTTGCAGTCTAAAGCACTCTTTTCATAGACTATGTGTAAGGACTGGACCTCGGTCCCACCCCCGTGACGCATCCCGTGACATGTTGGGTGACGCCCCTCACACGTGCGCTGTGTGCAAGCACCACAGTACCTCTGTCAGGACCGGACCTAGGCTCCACCCCTGTGCCGCGTCCCGTGATGCAACAGCGAATGCTCCTGTCCCCACTACACGCTAGCGTCGCATGACTAGGAACACTCGAGGGGTTAATGCTATCAGCAATTACTTCACACCTGTGGTGCACTCTGCCCCTGCTTACCAGTGGACTGAATATGTCTAATTATTCATGACTCACAGCCTGGAGAGTAACCCTCCCATTGGTTATCTGTTCCTTATATTCTCAGCCAGCCCTGAGGCATCCTGCTGTTGCTCTTTGCCTTCTGCCTTGATCTCTTGTACCTTCAGACCTCAGCTTGTACCCGGACCGCTGCCTTCTCTGACCCACAACCTCGGCTTGCTTTTGGACTCCCAACTTCTCTACTCCTGGACCCCAGCTACGCACAACGACCATCCGCATTCCGCAATCCTAGACCACGGCGAGTATCACGACCATTCTGACCTCTCCTACCCAGACCCAGGTACACAACTACTACTCTTGGCTGTGAGTCCCATCTTAAGTGTCACATTTACAGTGTGTGGCAGAGTTAATTTTGGAGTTGAAATTGGAGGTGTAGATTTGAGAAAGATCGGGACTCTACACATCAACTTTGCATTTGTGAGAAATTAACTTTCCAAAAGCTGTGATTCCCTTCAGCCTTATTCAGACGATGAGAGTGAATGCATGCACAGTACTGCTAATATTGTAACACTTACCCAAGGGAAGAAAAAGTCTACAGAGATGTCTGTGAGAGCTGCGACCTCTACAAGCAAAATAGGCCCACCTGTAGGACTACCACAATTTGGGGTTCTAGCAAATACAGTGATAACAGTTGCAATAGCGCCTTCTGAGGTCAGGAAGAAAAATACACCTGATAGCCCCAAAATGGAGGACAAGATGCAGCGTTCTTGTAAAGAACCCTACCCCACGGAAGAGTGGCCCTTCCAGTCCGATAAGGAGGAAGACATCTCTTACGGGGAACCCGAACCCAATAACACCCACAAAACACCCCAAGAATGGTGGGGGTGCCTGAACTCGTTACGAACTGAAAAGACCGCTCTCTATGATGACGAATGTGATCGGCAGGAGGAAGAGCGGGAACAGCAGATCACTGAATATTTACGCCACCTAACGCAACTGCAAGGAAAACATGGCGGATACAGTGAAGCTGCTGAAGTTTCAAATAAAGACGGAGACCACAGTATCCCCGATGGGACGGAGTCATCAAAAACAAAAAGGCGGAAAAAGAAAAAAGGGTCTTCACTTACCGTGGAAGGAACAGACACATCTGCAGATCCCGCGGACGAAAAGGGGGTCCGAAATACCCTGCAGCCTAGAGAAAATGGAGAATTAGTCCCGCGGATGACCGAATATCCAGAGGGCCCAAGCCAGAAGTCGTGTACCCAAAAGAAGTGTCTGTCCGGTGCTAATAGTGAGAAACCCTCAACCAACATTACCAGGGAAGCGGAGCCGGAACCAATGAGTGACGATCCCTTGACCAGCCCTGAAGATGCCCTGCAAATTGCCAGGTGTGACTGTGATCTGCTCCGGGAACAATTGAAACTGAAGAAAGATGATTACGCAGAGCTACTGAAAAATAACTTGAAGCTACAGAAGAATGTGCTCACAATGTACTCTTTGGCAAGGACAGAATTGGACGATCTCAAGACTGAGGTAGATACTGCAAACGCTACTATTACCGCCATGGTTGAAAAGCAGAGTCAATCCGATAGAATGATTGCTAATCTGAAGCAGAAGTATGAGTTGGCACTGAAGGAGATTACAGTCTCTCAGAATGAGGTTCACACTCTCCGCATAGAACTGAATGCCACACACCAGGAGGTCAACAGTGTCCGGACAGAGGTGAACATATCCCAGAAGGAGGTTCACACTCTCCTCAGAGAGCTGGATGCCTCACACCAAGAGATCAGCAGTTGCCGCACAGAACTGGAAGTCTCTAAAAAGGAACTTCACAGTCTCGCTGAGGAGCTGGACATCTTTCAAAAAACTAACTTCAGTCTTAATATGGATCTCAAAGTCTCTCAGAAGGAGCTTCAGACCCTCAACCTAGAGATGGAAGTCTCATGCCAGGAGACTGTATTCTCAAAACAGATGTGCGTAAATGGAAGGAGGACTACATGGAGGCCCTGAAAATTACAGAGACTGCAAAGAGAGAAAATTTAAGACTGAAAGAAGAGAATTCTCATTTGACAGACCACGTCAAGGAAAAGAATGAAAAGCTGCACGAGCTTAAAGCTGCAGTTCAGGCAATATCCTGCATGTGTTTTTTTTTTTTTAATAAATCAGTTCTGTAGTAAGAAAAAATACTTTTAGCATTTTCTGTTTTTAAAAAAACAACTTTGAAAGACCAAATTTTCTTGTATTCTATTTTAACAACCATTTACTAAGGCACTGCCCCTTCATGTCCTGTAACAAGCCCTGGCACACCCCTTTGTGAGCCCTGCCCTCCCTCTTGCACATGTCAGTGCAGGAGTGCTCATGAATATTCATGAGCTTCCACTGAGTGGCAGAAACTGAGGAAATACATTCCCCATATTTAAAGATGTCGCCAAACTTTGCTGATCAATAGACGGAGAACGAATTGACCAGCAGCTATGCAGTTCTTTAGGTAAGTAGAGATTGCCCACATGAAACTGTTGAAGTAAAAAAAAAACTATAAATTTTTTTTTTTTAAAAGCCTGGACTGCAGCTTTAAAGAAATAAATAAACTTTTGGAAGAGGAAAAGTTTGAAGCAGAGCACCGACTACTGAACCAACTGCAAGGTCTGCGTACGCACCTCCAGAATGCCGAGGAGAAGCAGCAAACTCTGCAGGAAGACAATCTGCATGCTGCTAAAGAAGTACAAGTGCTGCAGGAACGTCTGATTACCCAGTCTGTCCCCGCAAAGCAGCATGAGAAACTGAAGGCTACCCTGAGCATCACCAAAGCATCGCTGGAGGCCAAGCTTAGAGCCCATGTGATTCGGCACAAGAGGGAGCACAAGAAGGTCCAGAAACTGAGACAAGTAACTGTGGCCCGAGCAAAGAAATTCACAGTGCTTCACAATACAATGAAAATGTGGATGCAAGCTCAGAGAAAGTACGGTGAGGAGATAAATTCCCTGAGAAGAGATTTGCAAGATGCCCTCAAAAAACAGGGATCTCTTGCTGATGAGATTACAGTACTACTACAAGGACAAGTATTGACAATAACCAAGCATCAGTATCCCACAGCCACAAAAACCCATCGAAAAAAGGGTACAGTGAGAGCTGGGAACACCGCTCATCTGAAAAACAAGGTTGCAAAGTCTAAACCACCTAAGCAAGCACTAGCAAAAACTTCAGCTGGCCAACAGGCAACACAAAAAGGTATACGTGCCGAATCAAACCCAGAAAAATCCTTAGCTGGTGAAGCAGAGAAGATAGGACGTTCTCGGAAAATGGTGGTGGAATTGCAACTCAATCCCAAAGAAGCTTAACTGGCAACTCCGTTGAGTCGAGAAAGTGCAGAAAGACAGCTTCAAGAGCGGAAAATTCAAAGGGCTATTCTTAACCGCTCTGTAACTGTCACCATACAGTCTAGCTACAAAAAGATGAGCGCCCGATACAAGGGAAATCTCATGACCATGCACTCAGAATAAAGACTATACTTGGAAAAAGTCTTCCTCGAGCGACTGAGAAGTGCTGAGCTTAAGCACCTTCGGGAGGAGACACAAATAAACTGGAGAAAGGGCTCCAATCCCAGCAGGACTGGCGGTTCTCTTCCTCCATCCGCTCTAATTTAAGTCACAGAATGATCTCGAATGAAAGTGGAAGGATGGGCTTTGGCCGTGGCAAGCCCGAGCTACCCACAAACAGGGGAGGTATATAACAGGGGACTTATCCTTGTTCAAAAATGTGCCTCTAATCCAGCAGTGTGGTGGTTAACTGCTGGTAGACAATTAACCAACACCACCTGGCTGATTACAGGTGTCAGAAGAAGCCTGCCTCTGAGACAGGAAGGGAGATTTTTCCTCAGTACACAAGTGACAAGAGGAAAGAGGTCTTGAACAGAAAGGCTCTGCTGAGATCAAGACACCCAAAGACCTATATTCCTGGACACAGGTGACCAAGGAACCTCCCAGAGACTGACATGAAGGGCCACCTGCTTTAAGGTATCTCTTGAGACTTTGGGGAATAGGGTGGTAATGGGATTATCCCTCCAGCCCTGGAGAAAGGGACTGGGGAAGTAAGTTAGCCCTTAACCAGGGATAGGCGTTTGTTGTTTTCATATGTTTTGCTGTGTTAAAAGGGACAGGCGCAATAAAACCTTATTTTAATTTCACCTTAAAACAGTCTCCATTGCATACCTCTGCACATGTCCTCTTACAGCACCACATTACTAAACTCCATATTTTTTCCCTGTATGACAGTGCCCAAATGGGCACTATCATAGTTTAATAAATAACCCCCATAGTCTGGAAATCACGGACCATGGCATCCACCCACCCCACAAACTGACATGGATGAAATGTTTGTTATTGCATTTGATGAGTTCCTGCATGGCCCTAGTAGTAGGGGGAGGAGTTGTGGTGGTGGAGCCTGCACAGTTGAGCTGCATTGTAGCAGATGAAGGAAAAAGAGGAAAGTGGAAGGGGCAGGTCAGTTTTGAGCTGGTTAATCACAATTTGTAAGATACTGTAGTCTGATGATATTGTGGTCAGTGGTTCCACAGCATAAATGGAATCAAAAGACCAGACTGACTCCTCTTGCAGCCAGGAAATAGTCTCTCTATCGTGAATAGAACTTGGGCCACACAGCAGATGTACCTTAGCTTACATTCCACTTAGGGATGCTGAGGATCATGTTTTCCCCACAGCTTAGCGAATTCAGTGCCATGGCTACTCCATAAGTGGGTAGAATTCTGTGAATATCTCAGAGTTTAGTTCTTAAAAATATTCAGTTTTTTAAGATTTTTTTACATATTTGCAAAAGTTTTACGCAATAATTACACTCATGTGGTTTGTGTATTTTGTACTTTCAGCAAAAATATTATCTACAGTAAATCAGCATCCTTTTCAAGTGTTTAACAGTCTCTTCCATCTAGGGGCTGGTGGATTAGGGGGAGAGTAAGAAGGATGTTTTACGCAGAATAAAAATGTATTTGTTGAGAAAGACACAATGTAAATATTTGTGATTGTTGAAAAATGTGTGTACTTTTCACCTAGGTAGCAACTTGGTTCTACTAAGGGCTTCATTCAGTTCCTGCTCCAACATCCCTGTCCCTAACAATAACAACTGTAGGGATGTTCAAAACGTTAACGTAAATTCATGACATAAAATACATTTCCCATTTCATTTGCAATTCATTTTTAATCCAGAGATTGAAATAGGGTTTTTTATGGCGAGGAAGAGAGATATACCCAGGAAAAATGCTAATTAAAAGAATTTCAATATATTTTGTATATTTAAATTAGCTTATTTCCCAGGTATATTAGGTGTGTTCACAGATGTCTATTCCACATCGATTATAAGTGACTTTATTTGGAGTGCATAAGTAATCTAATAAATACAGTAGGACTTTTGTTCAATTTCTCATTTTGATAAGTTCGGAAATCTCTAACATTGACCAGGCCCTACTGTATATAATGTTGTGCTGCTTCATTAAAGTAACCATATGCCATGTATGTCAACTGCATTACGTTTAATGCAGAAAAATGTAATTGTGAAGATACATAGCCATTAACATATTGCATGTGTTGTTTTCTTCCACTGCTCTCTTTAATAGTCAGCCATGAGAAGGGCTGCCAATAGTTTTTCCGGGTCCCAGGACTAGAGTCTCCACCCGGGAACAGGTTGTTTGGTGGGGGCATAAGGGGAAAGTGTCTGTTTTCTCATGTCAGAGGTGCTGTGAGTTCACGCCCTCTCACACAGCACACCCTGACATTCAGACAAACTCTCACTCATCTTCCCTTATCTCTCACTCACTCCCTCACCTACCCCTCCTCTATTTCACCCACCCATTCAATATGAAAACACACACACCGTCTCTTATCAGTCACCCACTCCTTCATTCTCACCCTTCTCTATCACTCAACCATCTATGTTCTCCCTCACCCAGATCCTCTCTCTCACCCACTCCCAGTCTCACACTCACCAACCCCTCCTCTCTCTTACTCACCCACCCTTTATTCCCCTCTCTTTCAATCAGTGTCCTCTCTCTCACTCACCCACCCCCTCTCTCTCACTCACCCACCCTTCATCTGTCTCACTTGCTCACCCATAATATCTCTCACTCACTCATCTTTCCTTCTCTCTCACTCAAGCTGCAGCTGACATAGGCAATGGGTCAGAGGCCAGCCGGGTACTTCTGGGGCAAGACTGCACCTAGTTCATTGAGGCTCGCATCTACATGAAGAATGTAGGGCTGCTTGGGATCGGTGTACACAAGAAGGGGCGCCTCTGTTAAGCTATTCTTCAGGCCATTGAACGCCATTTAACAGGTGGCATCCACTTATTGCCAAACGGTGTTCACGCGGAGGTGGCTTTTTGCCACCGGTATCCTTGGGGTATATTTTGAGAAGATGGCTGAGGACCTTTGCTTTGCTGGAATATCCCTCTACAAAGTGGTGCTAGTATCTGCAGACTCCTAGGAATAAGCGTAGCTCCATGACATTCTCTGCTCTGAGCTATGTGTCCCACATACACTGGCGACACACTTTATTCGAGCTTGGCTAGTCCCACGAATTCGGGTATACCCGGGTGTATTGAGGTTTGTGACTGTTTTCTGCCCGAGTACATTGAGTTATTTTCCAAGCAGGGATTGAAGCATTTTATTCCCGCTGGCTGCAATACTGCACAGTATATATATATAAACTGCATTACAATTCATGAATTTATGCCATCTGGTAGACACGCGAAGCATTGCAGCCTATTAAATCCTAATCATTATCATTTAACAGATCAGCCGCCCATCAGCCAGGCATGAACCCAGGCTGGGAAGGCAAATGCAACGGGGCTTGTCAGAGGTTAGTAGTGGCTTATTCCAGGTATCTGCCAGGTACATACCGGGTATTTGCTCGAATAAAGTGTGTCGGTGCAGTACTGTAGGTCACTGATGTCACATCAGCATTTGTCTAAGATTCAGGCCTTCCTGATCAGGGGGTAATGTGGCAGCAGAAGTGCCTTGCATCAGTAGGGCTACAGAGTGTAAAGGTAGTGATCCCTTCAGCAGTTGTTTAAACCGATACTGGTCCACTAATGGACAAATGCAGACAATTCTTCTCCCTCCTTTTGGCGGAGAGCCTTGAACTGAGCCAGGAGCTCATCCTCGTCATCATCGCTGGTATAAGATTAGGTTAAGAGTTCCACCAACTCCTGAGCAGTGATTTCTCCCTAAAGATCTCCTAAAGGCGTGGGCACTATCCCGGAGAAGGCCTTGAGCTTTCCATAATTCTGCAACTGTGAAGACATGGTTAAGGCCTCCACTAGTTTGCGGTAGGGTCACTCCCAGTGTGGAGCCACCACTTGATAAGCGACTATCATCTTCAGGCCTTGGACTAGGGGCCTGGGTAGAACCTCGCCTGCCGGCTAGGGTTAGGTGTATGTGGTAGACTCTTGGCCCAGCTGAGGACCTCTCACGTGGCACACGGGGTGAATGTTACTCAGGGCAGGAGTACGTCTACCCTGTTTGGGGTACTTGAGAATGGAGCGGTTGTCGGCTATTCCCTTGGAAGGTGGAGGGTGGGGGACGTTTCAGCTTGAGAGGTGATCTCTGAGGAGAGTCCCGAGGTGAACATTTCACTGATTTCTGGTAACTGAGGATACATGAGCGTGTAGCCCTTGGGCGGGGCCTCTTGGGTATGTAAAGTCTGAGGAGCATCTGCCTGGCATATTTCTTGACCCGCCGTTAGTAATATGGTGCTCCACTGAAATGTGGTATCAAATTCTCTCCCTCTAATACATGCTTTGCTTAGACTGGGGAGTCATTTTAGGTGATCCCGGATCTCTGTTTGGAGCATGAGAGCAGGGACATTTCCCACTGCAACTATGTGGCTGGGTGGTTCTTGGACCTTGAAGGCCCAGGCATGGACCACCTGTCTTGAGGGCACAAGCATGATATTGGATTGATCTACATTTGACTGCTGAGTCGGGTACCCCAGGTCTGAGATCTCATCAGTGCCTCCAATTGTAGCGCACTATCCCCCACCTCCTGGGAGATATGGCGGCTACTGTGTGTGTGGTGCATTACCTGTGGCTCACAGAAGGCCTGAGCCTCTGCTGCTGAGAACCTGGTGTGTGCCTGATCTGTCTGCTGACAGTGCCTCCACCTGTGCGCGATCCTACTAGGTAGGATAACCCCTCCACAGGACTCAATACAATGATACACACTCTGATAAGAATATAAGTTTACTGTATGCATAAGATAAAGGACAACACTATAATGTCCCCACTAACTAGTCCATGGGTATTTGTGGGACCAGGGGACCCAGGCTAAACCAATATAAGGTTTATTTTAAAAAAAAATGTCTACAGTATAAGTACAATAGAAATTGAGTTTAATTACCCATTAACAGCTGATCATTAACAGAGAAGTAATCAATTTCCAGGTGCTGAGCTTCAACCACTGTCAGAAATAGGAACAAAAGGTACAGCAGAATATAATAGGTGCAAGGCATACAAACAGGTACAGTTGGAGGGCATGCTACTGTGCTTACCATATGGTTTTCTGGCTATTGCTACACTGTTGAAAAGGCAGAATGGTACACTGTACTGTACAGTGAATGATCTGCATGAGCAACAACAAAGTACGTTAAAGGAATATTGTACCCAGGGTTAAACTGTAGCCCATATGGCTGGATTCCTCCGGAATAAGAAACCAATCCGATAACAGGCCTTGGATCATGCAGTACTCTATAACTGCAGACTGCAAACGTCAAAGAATAAAACCTTGCTCTCATTCACTTGCGAGGATGAACTACAATCTATAAGCCGTAAAAAGTCCCCTCTCCATATCAGGAGGAAAAACTAAGAATAAAAAGCCTTCTTTTATTATAATGGGAAGAAGAACTAATGGCAAAGGTCTTTATGATGTCAAATTAGGATGTCAATTTTCATCTTTGTTCCTTCCAACATTGTAATTGTTTCTCCTGTTTTAAAATGAAGATATGTGGCTGAAGGTTTCTATTTCCTGTGTATGATATTGTGACAGGGCCTTTCCTGGTTTAACAAGGTAGCACACTAAAAGCCTGTCTTAATGCTGGTTAATGGCAGCTATAGTCAATTAGTTAGGTTTCACCTGGCTCATCAAGTAGGTTTAAAGGTGTGCTACACACACTGCACATGGTGGTCTTGAGCACAGAAGGACTGTGCTGCCAGCAAGATCCCAAGGAACCAGTTCCTCTAATCCAGGACACCACGGTCACTGAAACCCACCAGAGGGTGCAAAGCACGGGCACCAACCCAGAACGAGAGACTGATATAAAGAGCCCCCTGCTTACAGGTACCTCTTTGAACTTTTGGGTCAGGGGTTGGAAAGTGGCCAAGCCTCCCAGCACTGCAGATAGGGACTGGGATAGTGAATCAGCCCTCACAAAGAGTTATGTCTGTTTGATTTATTTTTTGCTGAAATGAAGCTGTATTATTTTGGTTTTAGTTTGGTATTATTAACAAGGTTAGGCAGTCTCACCCTCTCACCCTACTACGTGTTTCACCAGTCAATTGGCTTCGTCGGGGGCACCCCTTGTGAGGACCCATAATTCACCTGTTCGGAGCAATCCCAAAGTATTTTGGTGCCAAACCAGAGACCCGGCAAATACCGTAGTCGGCAAATACCGTAGTTTGAAGATCTATCTCCCTAAGGTATCCACAGGAGTGAACGGCAACTGCAGTGAGCAAGCTACGGAAGCCTGAGGCAGGGTTGGAAGCCGCAAACCAGGTAGTAGCAGGCACTTACTAGAGGAAGAGAACCCCAACATCTGAGAGCCCGTACCGGATAAAAGCGGGCAAAAGTTCTCTTCACCGAGGGAACAGCCAGTGGACCGGAGAATCCAACGGACAGCGACCGGAGCAACAGTGAGTGTATCAAGGCAAAAGTCCAACAGAGATAATACTAGAAAACTTCTAAAGACTAAACCAAGTGGGAGCAGAAAGGAAGGAGCAGATAAGATAATAGTACAGGCTGAAAAAAAGCTTAAATGCATGCTTGCTAATGCAAGAAGCCTGACAGATAAAATGGGGGAGCATGAATTAATAGCTAGAAGGGAGCAGTATGATATCATAGGCATTACTGAAACATGGTGGGATGAAACTCATGACTGGACAGTTAATTTAGAGGGTTATTCTCTTTTTCGGAAGGATCGGACAAATAGAAGGGGAGGTGGAGTATGTCTATATGTTAAACCAGATCTAAAACCTATTATAAGGGATGATGTCTATGAAGGGAATGATGAAAATGTAGAGACCTTGTGGATAGAAATTAGCAGTGGAGGTAAAAGTATAAAGAAAATGTTTGTGGGAATATGCTATAAACCACCAAATATCTGTGAGATTGAGGAAGCTAAAATACTTTTGCAAATGGTGATGGCATCAAAACTGGGTCATGTTTGCATAATGAGGGATTTTAATTATCCAGACATAGACTGGGGCAATGAGATTAGCGTTACAACAAAAGGAAACAGTTTTTTGGGGCTGCTTAAAGATAATTATATGACCCAAATTATTGAGGAATCAACCAGGAGAGGGGCAGTTCTGGATTTGGTCATATCAAACAATGTAGAAGTAATAACAAATATTCAAGTCCTGGAACATTTGGGTAACAGTGATCATAACATGGTCTCATTTGAAATAAATTATCAAAAAAAGATTACTTGGGTTCAACAAAGACTTTAAACTTTAGAAAGGCAGATTTTAATAAACTGAGGTCTAATCTAGTAGTAATACAATGGGATGATGTTTTTGCAGGGGAAAATGTAGAAGATAAATGGGAAGTCTTTAAAACATTGTTAGAAAAGCACACTTATCAGTGTATACCCTTGGGTAATAAGTATAAAAGAAATAAGTCAAAACCAATGTGGCTAAATAAACAGGTAGGGGAGGAAATGGACAAGAAGAGGAAGGCGTTTAGATTCTTTAAATCAAAAGGGACAGAGACATCGTATCAGAATTATAAGGAATGTAACAAAAATTGCAAAAGGGCAATTAAATTAGCAAAAATGGATAATGAAAAAAGGATTGCAATAGAAAGTAAGGTCAACCCTAAAAAGTTCTTTAAGTACCTTAATAACAAAAAAATGAGAAAAGAAAATATATGACCCTTTCAGTGTGAGATGGGTAGGCAGATTATCGGAGATAAGGAAAAAGCAGAGGTATTAAACAAATTCTTTGCCTCTGTGTTTACCAGGGAAGAATCAAGTTCAATAGTAGCGCCACAGGAGGAAGCCACAACCTCCATATTAATGACCAATTGGTTAACTGAGGAAGAAGTTCATAAGCGACTTGAAAAAATTAAAGTAAATAAGGCACCTGGCCCCGATGGCATACATCCAAGAGTTCTCAAGGAGTTAAGCTCAGTAATAGCAAAACCATTATATTTAATATTCAAGGACTCCATTTCCACAGGCTAAGTACCTCAAGATTGGTGTAAAGCAGATGTGGTGCCAATATTTAAAAAGGGAGCTAGATCACAACCGGGGAATTACAGACCTGTAAGCCTGACTTCAATAGTAGGGAAACTACTTGAAGGTTTAATACGGGATAATATTCAGGAATACCTAATGGAAAACAAAATTATTAGTAATAGTCAGCATGGATTTATGAAGGATAGATCTTGCCAAACTAACCTTATTTGTTTCTTTGAGGAGGTAAGTAGGAATTTAGACAAGGGTAATGCAGTTGATGTGGTCTACTTAGATTTTGCAAAGGCTTTTGACACGGTTTCACACAAGAGGTTGGTGTACAAAATAAAGAAAATTGGACTCAGTAATAATATATGCACCTGGATTGAAAACTGGTTAAAGGACAGACAACAGAGGGTTGTCATAAATGGAACTTTTTCAGGTTGGGCTAAAGTCGTGAGTGGAGTACCTCAAGGATCGGTACTGGGACCCCTGCTTTTTAACTTATTTATTAATGACCTTGAGGTTGGGATCGAGAGCAAAGTCTCCATCTTTGCTGATGATACTAAATTGTGTAAGGTAATAGAATCAGAGCAGGATGTAATTTCTCTTCAGAAGGGCTTGGAGAGACTGGAAACGTGGGCAGGTAAAGGCAAATGAGGTTTAATACAGATAAATGTAAGGTTATGTATTTGGGATGCAAGAATTAAAAGGCGACTTACAAATTAAATGGAGATATATTAGGGGAATCCTTGATGGAGAAGGATTTAAGAGTGCTTGTAGACAGCAGGCTTAGCAATAGTGCCCAATGTCATGCAGTAGCTGCAAAGGCAAACAAGATCTTATCTTGCATCAAACGGGCAATGGATGGAAGGGAAGTAAACATAATTATGCCCCTTTACAAAGCATTAGTAAGACCACACCTTGAATATGGAGTACAATTTTGGGGACCAATCCTAAGAAAAGACATTATGGAACTAGAGAGAGAAGAGCCACCAAATTAATAAAGGGGATGGACATTCTAACTTATGAGGAGAGGCTAGCTAAATTAGATTTATTTACATTAAAAAAGAGGCGTCTAAGAGGGGATATGATAACTATTCAGGGACAATACAAGGATAACTATTCAGGGACAATACAAGGATATTCAGGGACAATACAAGGAGCTTTCAAAAGAACTATTCATCCCACGGGCAGTACAAAGGACTCGGGCCATCCCTTAAGGATGGAGGAAAGGAAATTTCACCAGAAACAAAGGAACGGGTTCTTTACAGTAAGGGTAGTTAAAATGTGGAATTCATTACTCATGGAGACTGTGATGGCAGATACAACAGATTTGTTCAAAAAAAGGTTGGACATCTTTTTAGATGGGAAAGGTATAGAGGGATATACCAAATAAGTATACATGGGAAGGATGTTGATCCAGGGATTAATCCGATTGACAATTCTTGGAGTCAGGAAGGAATTCATTTTTACCCTTAATGGGGTTTTTTGTTTGCCTTTTTCTGGATCAATAAGTAAGTATAGATATAGAATAAAGTATCTGTTGTCTAAATTTAGCATAGGTTGAACTTGATGGACGTACGTCTTTTTTCAACCTCATCTACTATGTAACTATGTAACTATGTAACACCAGGTAGATGAGGAAACCATATGTGTGAGAGGTTCATGAAGCAAAAGGCCAGGGGTAATTCTACACATAACATCTTGCTGGTACACTCACATACAAAGCATTAACCAAGAGACATTGCACAATTAACAACAATAGTACCCTAAATTGAAGAAAGGTACTATATATACCATATATTTACGGATAAAGCAGTCCAGGAAACACTGGAGCTCTGAATCTAACGACAAGTTATATCACAAAACAGCTGAAGGAAGACAAGAAATATACTTATATCCCTACAACTAAGGAGGAGGGGATACCCCCACAAACAGGGTAAGGGGATTAAATCCCATTTTTATGGTCACAAAAGTGGAGAGAAATTGTATTTCAGCAACATAAACTGGACTGAATTAGCAAATCCTACATGTGATACTTTTAGAATTGTGGTATTCTATTCAAACGCATTTTTTCTCAATCAATAAGGACTATGGGCCTCATGCAGTAAGCGTTGATAAGGGAATTATTGCCATTTTATAGCCAAAATTGGGTTTGAGATTCAGTAAGCGCCGATAAGTGCTTGATTTCGCCAGGTTTCGGAGCCGATTATTTTGTTATGGCCAGTCGGCTGCCGATAAGCCTGTTTTCGCCACTGATCGCCACTTTTTTAAATCGGCTGGATTCAACAAAAAAAAACAGCTTATCGGGGCTGATCGGCACTACGAAATTGAGATGTTATGGCCAATTTCTCCCGCCAACTAAAGTTGGCAGTTTGGAGGGGAGAACGATCGCTAAGGCTGCCGGAACGGCACTTAGAAAAAAAAAATCTTCTGTACATCAATGGAGTCAATGGAGCGGGGACGTATAACAGTATAGTACTGTTTACGTTTCATTGCTCACAATACAAACGTCATTTGCATTACAGTGTGGGGGCATTCCCTGCTTGTGTCACAGCTGACGTGTATTATTTGCATAACATTATACTTTTACATGTTTTCAGCATTTGCGTGTCACATTACTCATCATGTGATGATGTGCCAAGGGAAAATACTATACTCAACTCTTAAAGGAGAACCTCACATCATATCACACATTTTTATGAACTGAGCGACAATTATTTACATGATGTTACACATGTCACACATGTCACACATACACAGTATATTCATGTTCCTTTACATTACACAATGCTTGTAATGTGTCACGCATCTTTAAACGTTCATGTACATCTAAATTCTCATGTTTACATCTACGTTTGGTCCTCCCTATTTTCATGACGTCACTTATTGGACGATCAATCACATTGCATGTTTACATTGTAACCGTTGCATTACAAGCACTTCAACCTAACTTATACACACATGTACAGTAATTCATCATTGGGACACCTTGTAAACTCATTCTATAGCAACTATCCTCCTTACAGAAATGCATGCATATGCACACGACTATTCATTGTTGTCAACATGTGACAATAACATGGCTAATTACACATGTTACACAAAACTTTTCCCACGTCAATCTCAGCCTTTTTGTCTAATTACATGACTGACTGTTGCGTTCAGAAGTTTTACATGCATTGCACATGCAACTATTTATTTGCAAACAATGTTTGTACAAAGCTTCACGTCACATCATTGGCACAGAAGTACTTTATTATGTTAATGTAACACCTTGCATTTTACTATGTCACCTGACATCATCACATACCTATTTAAAGGACGCCCATTACCTGCTCATTCACAGCTACTCATTTCAAAATGTTGAGATTGTTTAGGAGACGGAGGAACATTCTTTTCTATGACATGCTTGATGATCAAGAGAATCATATAGGGCAAGGGAGGGACACACCGAGGGACAGTGACAGGGACAGTCACGCGGATACGACAGGGACAGGGAGAGGGACAGGCCGAGGGACAGGTAGAGGGACAGGAGATCAGAGGAGAAGACAGAGGAGACAAGTTGTGCCTCGTCCGCATCTTTACAGGGAGAGAACCCTGTTAGATGGGATGAGTGAGGAGGAGATTGTAAGTCGCTATCGTTTGAGTTCAGCAGCAATCTTATCTCTTTATGAGGAGATAAGGGGAGATTTAGATTTTTTCACAGCCAGAGGTCGTGCAGTCCCTGGGCTTGTTAAAATGCTGTGCTCATTACATTATCTTGCTTCCGCGTCATACCAGACAACTGTGGGCATAGTGGGCGGGGTCTCGCAATCTACATTCTCGCGGGCCTTGACCCAGTTTCTCTATGCACTCAATAGACGCGCTAGGAATTATATTCATTTTCCTACAGAGGCGACAGAGTGGCTGGAAGTCAGGACTGGCTTTTATAATATAGCAGGGATACCATGTGTGCTGGGTGCAATCGATTGCACACATGTTGCTTTGATTGCACCTAGTCAGAGTGAGCATGTGTACCGCAATTGTAAGCACTACCATTCACTCAATGTACAGGTGGTATGTGATGCGACGATGAGGATAATGCATGTGGTACCCAAATTCCCTGGTTCCAGTCACGATTCCTCTATCCTGAAAAACTCTTCAGTCTTCCATGCGTTCGAAGAGGGACATTTTGAACATGGTTGGCTGCTGGGTGAGTACACATTTACATGTTCTAACACAAAACACATTTTTATTTAGGAATGTTGGCATTGTACAATTTGATCACTAATGTCAGCTTTTGTGTGCTCCATTCATTATAGGTGACTCAGGATACGGAATTAGGCCGTGGCTCTTGACTCCAGTGCTAAACCCTCAAACTGAAGCAGAGGAGAGGTACAATGCAGCCCATATATCTACAAGATCTGTTATAGAGAGGACATTTGGCCTACTCAAGACCAGATTTAGGTGTCTGGACAGAACTGGTGGGGCTCTTCTATACAAGCCTCAAAAAGTGTCTGATATTATCCTTGCCTGTTGCATTTTGTACAATGTTGCACTCAGGCACAATGTACAATCAGACCTAGCTGAGCCTTTGGTAGACGAGCATCCCACCCATGTAGCTGCTGAAAATGAACAAACAGCCAGTGGTGGCCAGACACGCCAGAATCTCATCAATTCATTTTTTTCTTGTAAGTAAAAACATATATGTTCCAAGTTCTACTTTTATACTTACATTATGTTATCTTAACAATAATGTTTTTTTATATACCCTTCTGGTAGGACACAGATGAATATGGGTTGCACACCTTTCTTTTCTCTGCTGTGTGCACAAAGGGATGTGGCACCGGTATGTTATTGTTGCACAGGTTATATAATCCCTCTTCAATTTTACTTTAGTTGTGTGTATGTGAATACAACTGGGGTAACAAATCACTAATATTTTAGCATTGTGTTGTTCCTTATGCTAACACAATACACATATTATGCCCATACTCATTCATGCTTCTAGTATGCTTACATACTGTACAATGTTATTGGTGCAGTGTAACATGTACATCCATATGATGTGTACACCAGGCTGATTTACATTTTGAATGTCATTAAATATACATGGTGTTGCATATTCAACACCAAATACACACTTTGCTGTGTTGTTTACGGTACTGAAGATGGCATGTCAATGTTTGCAATTTATATATTGTTCCTTTGCATTATAGGTATATCTCCAGTATGACTGATCATGGTATGTATATTTGCTGACATCTCTCATAAGATGTGCCTACATCAATCTTCCTATAATTATTTGAAGTCAAAACCCAACATATTGTTTTAAACACAAATGTAACATATATGTACTTTCTGTATCATGTATATGCATTTAGCTACTCTTGAGCTTTCATGTGCATTGTATTAGAAAATGATTACTCCCATTTCATCACATTTTATGTATGTTTCCTTATAAATTCCATTAATGTAATATAGAGGTGTTTGGAGACAAGGGGATAACTGTACTTATTTGTTTACTTACGGGAGCTCATTCATCACGGATGAAATTGACTGATCATAACACTCCATGCATGAATGCCTGTAATCACAACAATGCGTACTACATCTTATATTTAGCAATGTAGGTGTTTTTTAATGCTAGGAATTAATAGTCAACATTAATTTAAATTTGTGACATGTGTATGTATAAGTCACACGTGTGTGGATGTGTCCTACATGTACCAAGTGTAAAACTGTTAACAGAAAACACAATTTTGTTGCAAATGTTACTGTCATTTAGCATTTCTAATTTACCAATATGACAATGTTGGTAATATTTTTGCAATATAAATCACGTCACTTCATCATTATCATGATGATAATTATCAAGTATTCTCACAATTGTAACGTCAATCACGTGCACATTAGCATAGACACACTTTTTAAGACAACTGTTTGTGTCTGTATCAATTTGTGTAGGATCCATGTATAACACCGACAAATGATAACACCAGCTTTATTATGGTAGCTTATATCATCATATTGACTATACTATTTATTTTTAGAACGTTTAATAAACACAGTAAACTATAGTTAGTTAGGTTAATGAAATATACACAGAAACGTACTTCATTACATGATGTTGATGTCATATTCAGAACATCATGCATTGTAGGGGACCACAACATCTGGCCAATAACATTATTTGCTACAGTCCCAAACCATTTTATCAACATACCCATGTAACAAGAGATTTTTAACAATAAATGGCTAGTTGGTTGTAAGTGTCCTTTACATTGGGAGAAGGAGTGGCTCAGTGAGTAAAGACACACACTGGCACTGAGAGTTTGAAGCAGGGGAGTCTGGTTCAATTCCCGGTGTCGGCTCCTTGTGACCTTGGGCAAGTCACTTTATCTCCCTGTGCCTCAGGCGGCAAAAAATAAATTGTAAGTTCCACGGGCCAGGGACCTCAGCCTGAAAAATGTGTCTGTAAAGCGCTGTGTACAACTAGCAGCGCTATACATGAACATGCTCATATTATAATTATTATTATTATTATTATTGTTACATAGTTTCGACAGTCATACGTTCCATTACACAATAGAATACACAAATGTGTTAGCAGAGTGGGAATGGTTGTTATATATAAAACACACCATGCCATAAAATGATAGTAGTCATTAAAGAACACTCAATAAAAATTCATGAGGCACTCTTTTGCAACATCATTATGTTAATTAAGTGCTTATGCAATATAGGCATAAGGGTATCACATTTTTAATTGTTTGTTAATAAGCGCTGCAAGCAATATAAAATTAGTTCCATATGTAGTATAGTAGTCGGTGGCTCCTCCTCACAATCATCTCATATAAAGGTAGACTCTTCTGAAATCATACATTGATCCGATTGTATCTTCCCTGACATCTCTGAAATACAGCAAACACATGATGGTCAAATATGGCACCTTACTATATATGTATCCGTGACAACGCGTTACACAGCTCTATATGATTGTGTACATACACACGTCACTCACTTATATGTTAGAAGTACAAGTGTACATCAGTATGTAATGTTTCTTTAAATTTGTAGCAGGCATAACTATGTATATGAAGTGAACGTTGCCTGTATACTGAAAAATGTGCGCGCACATCTTAGTGTGCGCACGCACTTCACGCTTGGCTGCACTAACTGTTAGCGCATGCGCAAAACAAAGCGTACGTTGTGCGTTCAATATATCTTGAAAATACCATTAAACATAAAATCTTTATTTCAAATACAATGAATACGAAACTACATTCGTTCTAAACGAGTACATCTGTATTCTTTTTAAACAGACGTGTTTGGACAGAAAGGACGGCCGATAACACAATGCGCAAATGCAATAAGTGTGACGTCATGTTAAACCAGCGTGAAACGCACGCTAACACTCCTCACACTCAATTAACATTCGGCTAACGCCCAGTTGACGCCTACAAACACTGAGCCGCACACATGACACACTGCAGTTACCGTTACTATAACAAAACATGTCAGCCAATAGGCTTTGAGGCGCGCACGTCGCTTGGGGGCGGGACTTACATCCGTAATCCTTTTTAAGGACGCCTTGGGCCATGACAAGGGTCCCACGTCATACGTGGTGGACCCGCTTTTAAATGTTGTAGATGTTGCATGATAACAAAACAGGTATGTGTTAGAGTTATGGTAAAATGTTGCTAATATGTTTAAAGTGATAGGAAAGTACGTATATTTATTCCGTCAGCAATGTGTACTACTCTTTCAGGTTCTACTATATTGTATTCGGAAACAATTTCTTTGTGATCGCTACATGTTATGCAGTCTGCAATGTTACGCTGTATCCACGCATTGAAAGGGAAAATGGTGGTTACAAAAAAAAAAAACATTTAAACGCAGAGTCAACGCATAACAGTTGTTATATTTACCATTCTTCTAGAATTAACTCTTCGTCTGGCTGCAACTGGTCGCTCCAGAAATGCAAGGCTTTTTCATCCACGCTTGACCCACCCGCTGAATCCAGTATGACACACATCTCCTCCATGAAGCGCTCATAGGAATCGCCACTGCTTTCTTCAAACAATTGGTCGGGAGGTAGGTTCATTTCTTCGGGTACCCATTCCAATGCATTTTCAGCTGAAAGGCTTGGTACATAATCATAGTAGTTTTGTTGTTGTACAATGTGGGTTTCAGGAATGGAGGGTGCAGATATTGCAGCAGGTATCGATTCACACGGAACAGTAGTAGCGGATCCATTGCTATTGGCATTAGGAATAAATATGCCTTTAACCACAATATATGTGCCCTCTTTCACGGTGAAATGTTTTTCTTTGGCAATCTTCCAGAAACCATAGTTGTCTTCTAGCTTATCCTGCACACGTTCAAAAAAGTCATTAGTTGATAAAGTGAATCTTATTGAGGAATTAAAATTGCGCGCATGCCCACGGTCTTGGTAATAAGGATATTTTGCTCGAATCAAATCATAGATTTGGCGTGTGCTCGCTTGGTGTCCGCAAGTTCTCAAAATAGCTTCTGATACCATGTATTTATACCCTAAATTCGGATTCATATTTTTCACGAATTCATCAGCCATTGCAGATTAGCACAAAAGATGTGTGCAGGTATCTGTTCTTTGCTCATCAAAATGAAACTGCTCAATGGCTAACAAATTGCTGTGTTTCCTTTTCAAGGTCAACAAAAGTATAAACTGTAACTCCTTATTTCAAACGCCAATTGGATGTGTAGTTTTAATTGCTTGAACATTTGTGGTTTGTGATAGCCGCATGTGGGACAAACATGTATCCTTTTTTTATCTCGTTTCTGAAAACATTCCTACACTTTTAATTCAGTAACATTGAGTTTTCTTGACAAATAACAAAGAGCACTGTGTGAAAATAGTGCTTAGACAGCCATATCAGTAAATACACACACCTGCAAAATGAAATGTTTTTTTCCCGCATACATTTCTGTGTGTATTTGAAAGTCTGGTTAACTCCCTGTCTGCATGAGTTTAAATACGTGTGTATCTATATATATATATAAATATATATCTCTCATAAATATATATATATATATATATATATATATATAAAGTGTATATTGTGTGTGTGTGTGTGTGTGTGTGTGTGTGTGTGTGTGTGTGTGTGTGTGTGTGTGTGTGTGTGTGTGTGTGTATATATATATATATATATATATATATATATATATATAATTTTTTTTTATTTTATTTTTTTTATATTGCAGGAGTACACAGAACATATTGATGGCAGTAAGTAGGCCTTGTATGAAACCTATTTAAATGGTGATAAACATGAGTGAATTAAGTAATAAACATTTGTTTGCGCCCAATAATGTTAGAGGCTCACACTTAGTATAGTTCTCAAACATTAGGCCTGTATTATTAAAATACTGTGTTTTCACAAGGAAGCATGAAGTGTATGTTTTTTGTAAATACATCTATACCAGTTTAGATAGTACTATATATACATACACACACACACACACACACTGTGTGTGTGTGTGTGTGTGTGTGTGTGTGTGTGTGTGTGTGTGTGTGTGTGTGTGTGTGTGTGTGTGTGTGTGTGTGTGTGTGTGTGTGTGTGTGTGTGTGTGTGTGTGTGTGTGTGTGTGTGTGTGTGTGTGTGTGTGTGTGTGTGTGTGTGTGTGTGTTTGTGTGTGTGTGTGTGCATATATCCATACATACTACATATATATTAGTATAAATTCAGAGATGTTCTTGAAACAAGAACACATAAATGATTAAAGGACAACATTACAATGGCCAGCAAAGGTAAGTAATATGTAACACAAAATCCTGCTGTACACGTACAAGAAAGATGTTTGCAGTTAAATAGGTGCTTTTATAATTGCATGTGAATAATATGCACATGCAATGATTACATCAAGTAACACACCCAAATGCAATGTTTTGCTGCAAAGTCAATGGCAGCTTCTCTAAACTTAGCAACTGGCTCCTGGTGGACCATTACTGAACAGACGATTAATACATAAATATTTATAACACTATTCATTAATTACGAGTGTTAACATTTCCAAAACTTCACGTGTACAAGAACGTACTTGAAAGTTTGGAAACAACACAGTCTTCAGCATACATACAATATTAATTAGATAATCTGAAGTCAACAAAACAAGGCCAAAGACATATTTTGTGAATTATAAAATTTATTTTTTTTGTTCCTTTTGAGAGCGAGTAACAGGCCTGCTTGTTGTCTCTTGAATTTTCCTTTTTCGTTTGCCAACAACTTTAGCCACAACAGAGCCACTTTGAGTGGCCTCTGGCACTTCACGGGCAGGGCTTGTGGCCAGTGACTCACCTACAGGGCTTTTGGGCAGTGATTCACCTACAGGGCTTTTGGGCAGTGATTCACCTACAGGGCTTTTGGGCAGTGATTCACCTACAGGGCTTTTGGGCAGTGACTCACCTACAGGGCTTTTGGGCAGTGACTCACCTACAGGGCTTTTGGGTAGTGACTGTTCACGGACAGGGCTTGTGGCCAGTGACTCACCGACAGGGCTTATGCCCACTGACACATGTGAGCAAGTTGGTAGACACTGCACAAGTGATGGTTGGTCTGTTTCATGTGTGTCTTTTGTTGTTTTTGACCAAAAACTGGTCAGTAGTAACTGCTTGTGTTTTGTTTTTGTGGCCTCCTTTGTAGGTGTCAGCTGCTGATTTTGTACAGATGGCAGCGGTAGGATGTCGTCAGGAACCTGCACAGCAATGTCTGCTACTTGACCGGTAACATTCGGACCTGGTGAATGAAGATCAGAAGCATGTGGTGAAAACTGACCAGCATGAACAGATCCTGCCTGTGAGGTGTTCAAGTTGAATTGTGGTACATTAGTCATTCTCAAGTAATTAGCTTGTGTTTGCTGAACAACTAATGCTTCGAATGAGGTGTTGATTTTTTGCAACTGTTTAGGCACTTCAATGAAGACTCTGTGGAGATGTGCCAATTGTGAAACTGTTTCTTCCTGCAGTGCAATCATCCTTTCCAGCACTGTCATCAGGTCAGAATGGCGACGATTTTCTACTTCCACAATTTTTCCCTCAGAAGCTACAATTGCATCGTATGTGGTATTTGCTGGACGATTTGGCGGTAAAACAGTTTCAATTGGAACCTCTTCATGGTCACTTGCTTGTATTTGTGTGTCTATGGCGGCATCATCATCATCATCATCATCATAATCCTCATCATCATGTTCTACAAATAAATGTACACATTATTAAATGGCATGTTAATCTCTGCTGTGTTACTATGTAATTCTACTGTGTCATAAGTAACAACTAACATGTTTCCATACGTTTTATAACTTCACATTAAAAACTACCTTGACTTAAGAATAATGTTTGGACTCAGTATGAAATATGAGTGAATGAAAACTTGCTGTAAACTCACAACTCCTACATGATAGTTAACATCACTAACACAATACATGTTGCCTTACACTTCATTTTCACATACACTAAGTAATCCTATTTAAAGAAGATGTGCAAAACAAATAATGAACATGACAACATAACATATAGAAAAGCACATATTATATGGCCACCAACTGATACACTCACCTTCTAGGTGTGTTGAGCTGGCTGACCCAGGTGAAGACACTTGTTCTGTCTCAGGTGACACATGTCCTCCAGGGGCAACTATATTTAACAATAACATAAGTTTTACATTTACATGTGTAAATATTGAAAAAACAGTTATTGTATGTTCTGCATTTATGAGTACCTAACAGCATCAGTTCCTTTACCCAAAATGTGTGTGTGAAAGTGAACATAAATAGTTGTAATAACAATGTACATGCCTGTGTACTTAGAAGTTTTGAGTTCCCTAACATACAACATACTATGGTTCTGCAGTAATGCGTGAGGATAAATAGATTAAATTTGTACATAAAAATCATATGTTGTGTAGTGATATCAGTATCATAATGTACATAACTATCATGAGATGACCATTCACAATGGTTATCATGAAGGTGGTCATATTGCAAAAAGTGTTGTTTTTGGTAGAGGATATGTGTGGTACATTAATATAAGATGTGGCACACCTGAATGTGGCTGTGACTCAACAAGACAACACATGCAGTGTGTGATAATGTGTCGTTGATAGTAGTTCAACTATAGATATGAGTGAACTAATGTGTGACGTACGCTTTGATAAGTAATGAGTTGTTGGGGCATTTAGTAGCTAAAGTTAAGCTTTCAAATGAGTGTGATTAACTTCAGTTGTGCTAGTCAGGTTGTAATAACGGTATTCCCTTCCCCAAAAAGCCTAATCAGCCACACCTTTCAATTACTTGAAACAGGTGAAAATGGTGTGAACTAAGTTGACCCTAAAATGAGCCTGTAATTAGTGTGTGTGCTGAACCCCACCCCCTCTGTTGAAGTGTATGCTGTGATGAGATATTAATTGCAGCTGCTTTAACACAATGGTAGATGAGCTAAATAGTCGTGTGCAGTTTTTAAGTTATGAAAACAATGACATAACATATGATACGTGTGCCTCATTATGCTGTCTGTATATGACTTAAAGCAAAAATGGACCTTTTCATAAACAACTATAGATGTGTTAGTGCAAGTGATGTTTGTAGGCCGTTGCATGCAATATATTTGATGCATGCTTAAAATAGGCAGTAATGTCATGTTTGTCGGAGTAAAATAAATAAAATACACAATAATATTATACATATTTATGTTCTGTACCTGTAGCTAGTAATAATTTCTCATTAGCATGTGTTACACATGTGTACTACCCTGTTGTTCCCCATCTTCGCCCACCATCAATTGCTTCCACTGCAGCAATGCATTTTGGGAATTCACATGTAAATGAGCACGCAATGGCACGTGCTATATTAGTTACTGCTTTTAGTAGGACTACAACATATATGTCTATTTTTATATATATATATATATACAGAATCAGACATATACATATATAGATGCAGGTATGCTTATATTGTGAAGACAGTATAAAAAGCAGTGTAAATATGCAAAATAACTGTAAGCAACGACACGCCTAGTACAGTAATATTTCTCACCTGGTGGAAATTGTGAGGGATAAATTCCAATATCCCGGTCACCAGGTAAGCCTTCCACGATGACGGGAAGTAATTTTGCCCGAAGCAGCTCCTCCAATGGAGTTAATATGAGACGTTGTGGTGTCGGCCCACCTCCAGTGCCAGTAGCATGCACGCGTTGCTGTTATATTTTCTTTTTCAATTTTGACCTAATATCATCAAATCTCTTGTGACAATTCCGCTTGTCCCTCACATGATTCCCACACGCATTGACACCAATGACTATTGTGTCCCACATTTCTTTTCTGCTTGATGAACTTGTCCGCCCTTGAAAAACATATAAAATATATGAGGTAAATTAATAATAATAGAAGCACCAGTTTCCTACACTGCTAGCTGTTCCAAGAGATAGCAAACATGCTGTTTTAGGTGTAATATGTGAAGCACATGAGCATTCACTACTAAACCTATACATGTAAGCAAGGTTGCATTCATATTGTATGCAGTTATGGCAAATTGACCGCCTGTGTTTAGTTGTCCTTGTAAGGCATGATAAAAAGCTGTGTTTCCAGACTAATTAACATAGAAAGATATTCTGAACCCATATTTGCATATGAACAAAACTCAGATGACCTAGGATCACATGTATTTGAATAATAAATGTAAAGGTACACTTACCTAGTAAATGTCCATATATACTGTCATAGTGCTCCAGAATGCCAGTGACAAGAGCTGTATTTTCCTGGTCATTGAAGCGAGGATTACGTGGCTTCTCCACACGTTTCTTCCGAGCAGGTTTAGGGTCAGAGCTTGGCTGGTGCTGACTGGACTCTCCTTCTTCCAATGGAAGAGCCTCCAAAAGCTGCCCACCAGCAAGCACGCCACCACCATCCACCCCATCAGCAACTGCGCCACCAGCAGCACTCCCAGCACCAGCACTCCCACTCCTAGCACCAGCACTCCCACTCCTAGCACCAGCACTCACACTCCTAGCACCAGCACTCCCAGCACCAGCACTCCCACTCCCAGCACCAGCACTCCCAGCACCAGCACTCCCACTCCCAGCAACAGCACTCCCACTCCCAGCAACAGCACTCACACTCCCAGCAACAGCACTCCCACTCCCAGCAACAGCACTCACACTCCCAGCAACAGCACTCACACTCCCAGCAACACCACTCGCAGCACCAGCACTCCCACTCCCAGCAACACCACTCGCACTCCCAGCAACATCACTCCCCTGAACAGTACGTTCACTCCGACGCGTACTCGCACGAGTAGCACTCCCACTCCCACCAGCATCACTCTTCCCACGCTTTGCGGGCATACTTCCAGCACTCACAAAAAACAGACAATAAATGTACAGCCAATCACACGAAACACTTCCACATATAAAACAAGACAAAGATGTAAACAAAACAACAATGGACAAAGCTCACCCAATACACAACAAGTCTCTAAGTCAATATGCAAATCTTCAATCAGCCAGCTCTGTGCGTCTCTCTCTCTCTCTCACTCCCAACAACACAGAGAATGATTAGCAGTACACGTTGCCTTTAAATATGGCGCGCTATCCAATACATGCTTGTTTCGCCTGATTCAGCAAGATTTGTGATTGGGCAACCTAACAGCACCCCGCCACGCACGCTGATACACCTGTGTGTGATCGGCTAATCATCGTGAGAGTGGGCGGATTTGTTTTCGGGTTGATTTTGAATGTATTCGGCACTTACTGCATACGGAGAGGAAAAATCGCCAATAACATGACTAATCGGTAAGATTGCCGATTTCACATAATCGACGCTTACTGCATGAGGCCCTATATTGGCAATTAATGTCTCACATTAAAGTCTCATGTCTCACCACACAAGCAATAGTCCATTTGATTGAGAATCTGAAGTTTTGTATATTTTAAACTAATGGTTGTTGTTATTGTTAATATATATATATATTGGGTGCATGTCCTCATTCAATGTACAATGTTTTTTATTAAATATATTCTTATTCATTTTGAATCTGCATATTGTTGCATTTTTGGAGATCCTGGTACGAACTGATTCTGGGGAATTAAGGTTCTCATAAATAGGTATGTTTTATGCGCCAGGGTGTGTTTTCTTCTTCCACTGTTTGTTATAGGGAACAAAGAATCCCCCATCATTCACCCAGGCAGCAATAAATAAACAATCATATTTGTAGTGGGACCCACCTAACTATTGTAGATAAGTTCAATTAGTGCCCCTATTTCTTCCTATTCTGCTAGGGAGAATCTGACTTATTCTATTAGCCATTAATATTGAGTACATTTTAATATCTGAATTTATTAAGGAAATTGGCATGTAACTTTTACAGTTAGTCGGATCATTCACTTGTTTAAATATCAGGGAGATTGAAGCCTGGAGCATCCGTTTCGCGAACAAGGCTCCATTTAGAACTACATTATACGGTACATCTTGAGTAGATGTAGGGCTAATAGATCAACAAATTGTTTATAGTACAGATTGGAGAAGCCATCTGGACCGGGAGCCTTGATGGGTATCTGTGTGTTTATTAACTTTGTCCAGCTGGTCTCAGCTGTTTTGGAGGTTAGTGGCCCTTCACTCCCAGGGTTTAAGCTTGCTCCTCCCCACTTTCCAAGTAGTTTTTCATGCAACTGGTTGGGACAGATCCAATGCGATCATTCTTCCTCTAATTATAGAGGTAAATAAGAATTTTAATCAGTTAGTATTAGAGTTTGCAAATTTGGTAATGTCTTGATGTGGTTTGCAGGCTTAAAATGCTTTGGCCAAAGGGTTAAACTAAATGACCCTTTTTCAAGAGATATATAAGTATTTCACTGTGTATTTTTGTCATATTAGATTTGGGCTTCTTTTTTGTTGTTGTTGTTGTATACTGATAGGAATAAAAGTACATTTTTCTATTCTATTCCCCATACCCAGAGACTTAGAAAGGTATTCAAGTATATTTTTATTAATACTGTGATAGTGCTGTAATGTACTGTTGTGCACTGTAAATGAGGTGGGACATTCAGAACCAATGTTCAGACAGACTGTCAGGGCTACCAAGTTGGTGCCAGTAAGCCTACTGGACATTGGACTTCAAAGTAGCCAGAGGATGCCAGAGCTGTGATTGCCATTTGGGTGGCAGGGAAGGGCTCAAGTACCCATGTCCTGGGACAATGGCAGTCGCTCGGGCTGCCATTTTTTTTCTACCAGACCTGGAGGATCCTGACCCAGCGGGTGGAATGAGATACGGAGGTGGCAAACTTGCGCATGTCCCTTGGCAATTTCAGATTTCCCGCTGACCAGGCTTTCTAGACCGGCTTGGCCCTAATTGACTACTGAGAAGGGTCCCACACTCTGATTGGCTGTAGTATTTTGTGAATGAATCTCCAAATACTATAATAAACATCTGAGCCAATCAGGTTAGAGATTTCTAGCACCAGAAGTGCGAACAAATTTTCAAAGTTGCTCTTCCGCAAATAGCAGAGCAACCGTCTTCGATTTCAAGCCAGGACAGTCTGCCCGTCAGATTCTACTGTATGTCCGTTTTTAGCGCACAAGTTCTAATAATCGAACGTAGAGGTCGCGGCTGGAATTGCAAGCCGATTTTAGTTCCAGGAGTTTTGGTACTAATACCCGGTCAAAAGATTCCAAGTTCTCAGAAGAGAAGGGAGCGGTGGCGTGTGGAACTTCACACCGATTTGGGAACCAGAGGATTTCGGACTAAGTCCCGGTCAGGGCAATACTCTTATTTAGTGTTCTGTGCACCTAGAACAGGCTAGTTTTTGACCTCTAGTAAGTGTGATTTTTGTCTGTATTTTGTGTTTCACAGTGTGTATGTATGAGGATCCGTGAGTCTCGCTGCCCTCGGCACACTCCCCACTTACCCCAGTCCGCGATCGGGTGCTCCGCTTCCTTCGCCTCCTGCAACGCATCATCGGGGGATCGACCAACAGCTGCCAGCTACAGATGCGCACGCATCACGCACGGAGATGAGTGCACAGTCTCCTGGTCCCGCCTCCCGGTTGCACCCACATGGTGACAAGAAAAAAAAGCGCAAAACGCAAATAGTGAAGTATATCAAAATGTAAGTAAAATTGGTGAGTAATGTGCGTACATTTAAAACATATAACATTGGCATTTACGTGTATCAACACACGAATGTTACCACACGGCAGGATCTAGAAGCCCTCTGTATCTGGCGTGGTATCAGCAGTCTGCAGCCGGATGATCCAAAGGGTGGAACTGGAAACAGCCCGGAATCTCTATCTGTGTCTCCCACGTTCAGCGCGAGCAATGGGTTAGCTCCAAACAGTTGTATTGTTGGGCACATGAGAAGATAGTCCCGAACGCAGTCAGGTCAGGCACTGCTCAGCATGAGGAATCAGTCCCGGTAGACGCGCGCAAGTATGACGTCACCCGTAGGGACGCAGCTATGTGCAGGGAAAGTCCAAGCGGCTGAGCCGGGGGCTGCGTGAGTCCAATTAGAAGCTCAAAATGGCTAGGACACACAATGGTGGCAAGATAAAAGCTCTAAAGGTACCACATATAATAAAAATGCATAAAGATATAATCCAACGCGTTTCAAAGCTAAAAGTGCTTCTTCATCTGATGAACTCAAAGCTCAAGCTTGATGAGCTTTGAGTTTTGAGCTTTGTCAAAGCCCCACAGGGGTGAAACATGTTAGAGCACTCAGGAGGGGACTCCCTTCATTTTTTCCTGTTCCCCATGGTTAAATAAAGGCTTTTTTTTGCGCAGTCCAGCCTCATCATTTTTGCCTGCGGTGCCCGCTGTTCTACTTTCCCTGGAGAGGTCTTTCGATTGCTGAGTGTTTGCCTATTGATATGTGCTAAACTCCATGCAGTTTGAAATTTTTTAGTGGTATTTCTCTTTCATTTAATGCATGGGCGTA
Organism: Ascaphus truei; assembly: GCF_040206685.1. NCBI lineage: Eukaryota > Metazoa > Chordata > Amphibia > Anura > Ascaphidae > Ascaphus > Ascaphus truei. Next base: position 83,117,225 of record NC_134484.1, read on the forward strand.
AAAGAACTGCCAGTTTATGCCTCCATGCCCATTGCCGCCGCACACGCGCCTCCATGGTGTATAACTTAATGAAACTATTTGAAAATGCAAAAGAATAATATAACACCTGGATAAAAAAAAACTGAAAATGGAAATATAAAGGATAAGAAACTGTTCCTTCGGTTGAAAGACTGAAAATAATTTTGGCCTAGAGCAGGCCTGCCCAACTCCAGTCCTCGAGGGCCGAAAACAGGCCAGGTTTTTTTAGGATATCCCTACTTCAGCACAGCTGGCTCAATTAGTGGCTCAGTAGTCATACTGAGCCACTAATTGAGCCAGCTATGCTTATTTAGGGATATCCTGAAAACCTTGCCTGTTTGCGGCCCTCGAGGACTTGAGTTGTGCAGGCCTGGCCTAGAGTCATCAAGCTCTAAAAGACCAAGAATGTGGTATTGTAGCCAAAAGGTGGCAAGTCCTCAATTTGTTTCATCTGAAATTAACAATTTTTTAGTGTTAAAAATATTGGAACATGCATCAAAATGAGTAAATAATGTAATTGTACACATTCTGATACCTTGTAGTTTATGGCTAATGCCCAAATTGCCGCTAAATTTGATCGCCTATTCCAGGCTGGCATTAGACCTATTGTGCCTACCTACAGTATATAGATAATAAACGTTATATACATATAGGCAAGATGAGCTATACCAACATCGACTAGGCAATGAAAAATGTTTAACAAACATTTCAGAAAAAAATAACCCCTTACTAGCCCAAGTAGTCAAATTGCCATAGGTTTCCATAACAAGCTGAGGACTACGAAGCAGTTAATATCTTCTTATCACTACACTACCTGATTGTAAGAGATTTTACTGATTTTGTAGTCAATGGCAGTATATAATTCACCTAGGACATTGTCTTTTAATGCTTGACGTTTTTTGAGTGAAGTTTTCCAAGATTTGCTAAATTGTTCATGAAAATAGGGCACATTTTGTATGTTTTCTAATCTTTTGCGAAAATTTCACCCATCTTGTTAGTTTCATTAGTGTTGTTACTGAACTTTTAACAGTTAATGCAGTTTTCTGTTTAAAAAAATAATTGTTGAGTACAAGAAAGAAAAAGAAAAAATATGATGTTCCTAATAAGAAGAAGCATATTCCCATTAATGTTTTTATTTTACTTCAGAAAAGTCTTTGTTTTTATTCACTAATAGAAAATATTACTTTAGGGGCTCTGCATGTTCATTAAATTAATTATAATGATTATGTCTTAAGTTTTTATTTATTGAAGTTTACAAGCAGTAACAAAAAATAATTGGATTTTAAATTGATTTGGGATTTACTGATAGTTGGAAAGTAATGAAAAACGACGATATTAATATAACTGCAATAGGATGAAAAACATGTAAGTACATGTCACACCTTTCCCATCCCATCCACCCTCCTCCCCCGCCTAATGGAGATTTGCATGCTACGTACATTATGGTGCTAGTCTGCAGGCTCACAGAAGATCTGGGCCTCCGCTCATAGGGAGCTTGGGGGCGTGAGGTGCAGTGCCTTCCCCCGAGGGGATCCCAGCATGGGGGGGATGGCTCCTCACGGGAACATGTACAACAAATAACCACAACACACAACAGTGATAAGCACTACTCTTTACCAGCGGGTCCTAGTAAATAGTAGGCATAACACAATACAACAATATTTACAGGGTCAACAGAATACATATAACATATACCAACAATAATGCACACCCTTTGTCCTTCTGCACTAAATCCCTGAGGCACCTTATACAGCGAGATGTCCATCCAGAGTTATACCTAATATGTGTGTGAGGGAAGCGCTACCTTCCCCCTTGTAATGGTGGTGCACGTTGGTACCTTCCTTAGATAAGGGTATGTAGCTAGGTCTCCCTCAGTGGAGATAGGCCGCATCCGTGTCCCGCGATAATGGGGCCTCCAACCCAATCCCCTTCTCTCCTTACTTCCGGCTACCATGTGTAGATCCAGCCGTCCTGAAGAGCTCCTTTCCACAGGCGACTCCGCTCTGTGGTTCCTCCACGGCTCAATCTAGAGAGGCAAGTCCCTCCCTATGAGCCAGCCCTGCAATACTCCACTATAGGGGATGGGGAACTAACTGAGGCCTGTGGGGTATTACTGCCCTATGCCTGGGCACACTAACTGGCTCCCCAGGCACAACCTTTCACTCCACGATCTCCGATCGTACTGACATGCAGTCTCCAGTCGCCAGAGGATATCCTGTTCCTCCAGGGGATATCCTCTCTCTAGTCCTTTGGGAGTGCCACCTCACCTCCATTTAAGGGTCAGAAGAGCTGCATTAGCTCTCACTAGAGGTACAGAGGACTACTCTGCTGCACATATAAACTGAAATCTATGTAAACAGTTTTATACATTGCCTATACAAAACAAATCTAAGATATACAGAAATTGTATTATTTATGGATTCTTTAGAGTACAATTTTTAGTTAATTTAGATATATTGTAGGTTGTCATGTTCATTTAAAAGTGTTACTATTAGTATTACTATTGTTATTGTTAGAAAGGGAATCCCCATGGTGGGGGAGGGGAAGACGAGAACAAAGTCCCTTAATCAGTGCACAACTACTAGTAAAATCGACACAGTTGTAGTGATGTGTACTATATGTCTTTTTTCGAATGCATTAACTATGTAACTATATAACTACGTAATGCATTGCTATACTCTATTCAGTTCTATTGCACTTTGTATTGATGAATACTACCTGAGTAGTTCTACTCTTTTTGGGTTACAAGAACGTCAGCCAGTGTGTGCGTGTGCGTTAAAAGGGACCTTCATAAATATGCAATGCATTACTCGACTTTCCCTAAACAATAAGGAAACAATTTTAATGCACAACTTTGCCATATCTAAACTGGACAATGACACTGACATTAAACCTACTGAGGACATTTATCAGCCAGAGGTGGCAAACATGAAAACTCAAGCCTGACTCGTACACCCATTTATCGTGAAGGCCACAAGGGTAGGGATGATACACAGCAAGCATATCCAGAGCTCGGGTACGACTGCAGCTGCCTCTGCCATGTTCTTGTATTGTTTTCATCTTCTGTGTGGTAGTAGATAGTTGGTTGATTTTAAGGGACTGATTCTGTATATAGAATTGAATAAAAAATATACTATAATTAATACCAATAGCGTGTGGGGGAGTGTGAGTAGGCTATGATTATTTATTTATTAGGTTGTACATTATATTGTTGAATATTGTTGTTTAATGCACAATGAAATTTTTTTTTTACTTCGTTATTCACAGAATTTTTTTTTTAATAAACGTGTGTGTGTGTGTGTGTGTGTGTATAAAAACGTATCTCTCAACCTCTCTCTAAACTATAAGCCTTCTACTTGGCTGGCAGTCGCATACTTGCTGGAGGGACAGGAACCTCTTCATCATGGCTGAGCTGGAGGAAGGGTCAATGTCAGACTTCACGTGGGAGCTGAATGGGGCCTCTTGCACCTCCCTCTCAAGATGGATGAGTTAGATACCAAATTGCTGCTGCAGTTTTAAAAGGAAAAAAAGTCAATTAATACAGTATACGCTTTCCATCTTTATGTACATACTATTGTATGAACTAGTAACATTCAACTCTCTACACTTAATACACTGACAGTACTGCAACCAGCACTTAGTACAGACACACAGACAACTATACTAATGGAATCAGTGAACAATATCCTTCAGTCCCTATTTGACCCTTTGTAGTTTCCTTCCCGCTCCTCCATGATACTGTAGGAGGTTATTGTGCCCATTCAACTGTTGACAAGGAGGCTGTCAATGCTCGTCACTCAGAAACAGCATGAGGATCGTGTTAGCTCAGACAGTATTCCTCTGAAAAAAATAACATAAGAGAGATTAAACAGTATATTATATTGTATATATAATTTGTAAATATACACAACATGCAATTACTGTATTAGAGCAGGTACTGTATTCACACTTACTCTGGAAGAAAAACTACCATCCAGATGCGGTCGATCATGTCCCAATACTCCCATGGGAACTGCCGGTGCAATAATTTGGGGATGCTTTATTGGGTCCCAGCAGGCTTTGTGGGGAGTTCTGTGCCCGCCATCATATAAATAATGTTAAATTTTAGCAAGGGTAAATTCAATCATTGCTCTTTGTTAATCAAGCACAGTCTAAACAAAGCAAGGGAGGTGTTGAATGAACTTAAAGAAATCGTCTTATAATTTAGTTTACACCTGAAAAATTGCCAACCACTGAAATCACCTAAAGTACTTTTACAGTATAAAAACCCCTGTTAAGTTTTGTACCATTCAATAGGTTCGCGGTCATAAATGAAATAAAAGAAGGACAAGCGCATGACTCTCATACTGTAGTATAGTATTTAAAAATATATGTTGCATATTATTGAAAGGGTGAGTATCACATGTACAAAAGAAGCAGTTCTTTCAAAGCATTTCATGTAACATATTGACATGGGTTACCGCAACACCATCTGAACACAGCCTCCACATGCACCACAGATGATCCACGCTGGCAGCTTCTGGTTCGGGCGGCGTCGAGGGAGATGGATAGGAGGACTTCCAATCAATGCGTCAACAGTCCCGGAGAATTCAGCGGTGACGTGGGGCCGGTATTGCACTCCAGGGCGAGTATCTCTAAAAATAGTGGTATGCAGTGGCTAATAACATCACCAAACAACCATACGCAACACGCCACAAAGCCGAATGAATCCATAGTCATAAGAAATACAAGGGATATTTAAAATATAGACCACAGACTGAAAATAGCATTCCAATGCATTTCGTAGTGCAAACTCCTTCATCAGGTATAGAGTGTAGGAACACACTGGCATTTAAACCCCTTTGTTGGTTGTGATTGGACAAAAAGGGGGAGGTGTTTGACCAATCACATATATCACAAGATACTCATATACTCAGAAAAGCATATGCTTTATTTAAACCCTTCAGTGCTTTCTCACATTTTTCACTAGTCCATGGGACAATAATTACATATATTCAGTGTAGGTACCTGCAAATTTGGTTATGCCTTGATGTTGGCTGTAGGCTTACAGATGCAGCCTCCAGTATCCGATCACTTGTCTGGGTAAAAACTAAGGCATCTCACAGTAAATGCCTCAACATGCCTCAACATTTCTGTGAGATTCCTAATGGCCCATCGGATTAACACAGCAGGGGTCCCTGCAGTCCCATTTAGTTTGAATGGGACTGCAGGGACACCCTTTGCGTTAATCCGATGGGCCATTAGGAATCTCACAGAAATTTTGAGGCATTTACTGTGAGATTGGCCCAGATTTTCCAAGGCAAGTGATCTAATACTAGTGGCTGCATCTGTATAATGCCTTGGCCAAAGGGTTTAACTAAATAACCCTTGTTCATGAGATTACTATTTTATTTTAACAATAATTGGTAGGAGCGCAAGAATCGTTCTTTTTGTTACTCGCATATAATAGTTGATCCTGATAAGTGATCAATGACACAAAAGACAATAATAACATCCAGTCATTTAATATACTAAAAAATAAATATACAAATAGATTTTATATAAAATATAAAAACAATCTACAGTATATCAGAAATGCTGAAACGAGAGAAATATAGTTTAGAACACTGACACTGTTTTAATAATAAAATTATATAATTCTCGTCATGAGAATAAATTAGATCATGAAAAGATTCATAGCTGCAACATTCCAAAACATCAGCGAATGGCAGCAAATGGTGACACCCTTTGGTTGTCCTTCGCTTGCTGCCAAAAGCTGACGTCTTTGGGGCAAATCGGGTGTTATGTCCCATATATGGCTTTGTATAATCTAACAGCAGCACAGCACAGACCTTGACCTCATGGCAGAAATGTAGGGGGAGTGGCTGATGAGCTCCAGGTTGTTTTTGAAGCATCTCTTTTCCACCTGCTGTTAACCCCATCCATGCTGGCTTAGTGGCAGTGAAGACGTACTGGGGAGTCTCTATTAAGGAGATGCCTTTGGGGCGACTCAGGTGTTTTGTCCCAAAGAGTTTTTTGGTTGAATGAAACAGCAGCATAGTCTTTATATTGATAAAGACCGACTCCATCTGTTATCTAAAGTTTACTAGAATTGATAGTGTATGGTAATAAGGGATGGGTTACATTACACAGAACAGTACAAAACGTTCATTACTGTATCAATAGCCTCTGAATACTGTGCATTGAATTTAGGTTAAAGACACTTGCACCACATATCGTTACTGCACAGTGTTATGGTAGCCGCAAAACACTATTTTGTAGCCATGGTCACGGGGTTGCAACATGCCAAGAAATACTGATTAATTACACTTGGTTTTGCTTTGTATTCTTTATATTTTACATTGCTTGCATTGAAAAAACAACATATAATTCCATGTAGTGTATAAGGAGGATTAAAAACATTCATGAGTCTAAAATAATACACCTTTGAAAAAGTGTTAAGGAAATGAAATGCACGTTTAAAAAGATATATATAGTATCAAGTCTTACTGAATGAAATCAAGCACTGTATTAATTAAAATATATTAAGCAAATATAATTATCGAGAATAAATGAACCCTTATCAATGTCATGCCATGGTAATTATTCTTGCAAGTTGAGGAGAAACATGATTACAGGCTTCTAATTAACTAATTTACGTTCCTTCCTCCCGCACATTCAATTTCATTTACATATATTCTATATATTCTCTTTTCTATTCCTGTATCAAGTTGTCATAAAATCGAGATCAGCTGAGATTTTCACATCGCATGTATAAAACAAATGTCATAGTGGTTTGCAATACAGTATGTACAAAACTCATTTTTTTTTTATCCCTTTGAGTATGCCTTTCTGAGCATCAGTATATCAAGGTACACATGTACTGTACTGTGCATTGTGTTTTAAAAAATGAAGAACTCTAACTAATTGTACCATTACACCATATACTTTTTTTTTGCCACACCTACTGCTGCGGCACAGTTTATTCGAGCATTTGCCCGTTCTGTGCCGCAGCAGTAGCCTGGCGCGCGCCCGAGTGTGACGGGCGCACGCCGAAGCAGCGGAAGAGCGCCCTCCGATCGGGGCGCTCTCCCTACCGCTGCCGGGTCCGCCGGGTCCCCCGGAACCCCCTGCCGCTGTCCCGCGATCGCGGGACACCAGGGCTCCCTCGGGGAGCCCCTGGACACACGTGCAGCGGGCGCACGCTCCCGATGACGCGTGACCGCGCGTCTATGACGCGCGGCACGCCGAGGGGCGGCCACTAGCAAGCCGGGAGATTTCCCGGCTTGCGGTACCGACCACACTTCAATAAAGTGTGTCGGTAGTGTACCACCACACTAGTGCCATCCCAGATGATGGCATAAGTCACCTGTGCAGCACACCACTGCCACCCGCATTCAATTGAGCACCATCGTGATTCTTGCCGTTAGTAATTGCTTCATTTAAACTTTATTTTTAGTAACAATTTGGGGGGGCCCAATCAAGCCAGGATTATGCTGTGCCCAAATATAACATTTGTCTTGGCCTGTCACAGTGTTTGGCCTTTGTTGAGGGTATTTTTTAACTGTAACATTTGTAATGCAATTGTGGGAAGGAGGGCCCTTTTAGTTTTATTCTTACCCCTCACGTGTGGAGGCAGAAGATGGCACTTATGACTTCACAGATTCCCCAACTGTGAAATAAGGTGGCAATTCAAATAATTGTAATAGCAAGGAGGTGATTCCCATGGGTGGAGCCTGATGTTATGCTTGGAGGTTAGGAGAAGAGGCTGTAATACCAGACAGGAGTTGCAAGCAGTTGTGAAAGCAGGGCAAAGGACTAAACTATTACTTGTCCCCTGGGTAGTTGTTGAGTGGAGGGAGCAGGATGGTGAGGGCCAAGATGCAGCCATGGCCTGGGCCTCAGCGAGTTGTTGATAGAAAGGTGGCCCTCCAGATTATATTTCTGATAGTGAGAAGGTATTTCTCAAACACAGCAGTGGTTCCTTATCTCCAGGGGGATCTGTGAAAGAGACTTAGGGCCTCATGCAGTAAGCCCCGATACAAAATTTTCGGCACGAATTGCGAAAATGTTTTTTTTGGGCGATTTGCCCTCGCAGTATTCAGTAAGGGCCGAATCCTTCCGATCCCTGCTGAAGCACTGCGAAAGCAAAGCTGCCGATGAGCTGTGGCGATACAGACTGGCTCCCGATAAGGCTCCCGATAAACCTTTGGTGCCGATAGATGTTTGCAGCTGAGAGAGACAAGCCGCTCTCTCAGCGCAAACTTCGGCACCAAAAAAAGTATTTAAAAACAACTTTTATTCATAGTGTACATGTGCAGGGGGTCTTCGGAGCTGAACCGCGTTGGTTTGAGGTCCGGGGACCCCCTGCCCCCCGAGATACAGGCCCCTTTATGAGGTGCCGGTATCCCTCGGCGTTTAAAGGTCCCGATCACGTGACCGCGACCTGTAAACAAACCAGAGGGATACCGGCACCCCATAAAGGGGCCTGTATCTCGGGGGGCAGGGGGTACCCGGACCTCAAACCAACGCTGTTCTGCTCCGGAGACCCTCTGCACATGTACAGTATAAATAAAACACACACACATCAATAAAGACTCGTTCCTTACCTTGGCGGCTATGTGCAACGGTAATGAAGCAGCATGAATGTCTTTTTAATTATACTGTACAGTGAGCAGGGGGTCCCCTGAGCTGAACCGCATTGCTTTGTGGAGCAGGGACCCCCTGCTTCCCGAGTTACAGGCCCCGGTATGTGTCATCGGGTGGCAGTGTCGCCGCCATGTTTATAGCGTCCCCGCAATAAACATGGCGTCCACACTGTAACCGATGGCCCAAACCGGGGCCTGTAACTCGGGAGGCAGGGGGTCTCTGAGCCACAAATAAATGCGCTTCAGCTCAGGGTGCCTCCTGCTTCCGCACAATATTATTAAAATACATTAATGCTGCTTCATTACCATAGCGGATAGCCGCTAAGGCAATGAAGGGGTTAACGCATAGTAGCATGTTTATTGGGGACAAATGCCCCCAATAAACATAGCATCAATACACAACATACAGTATAGTAATGGGCAGAATGACTATTATCCACAAATGGATAATAGTGCAGTTGTTCATTTACAATACATACACAACAATAAAGACTTTAAATACATATAGCACTCACCCATGTCCCACTGCCACGATGAAGGCCATCCTCATCGTCATCCTGCCCATGCCCCATCCGCTTCTGCAAAACAAACACAAGAATTACAACATCCAAATTAATGTCCCCTAACCCCTTAATCACCATAGCGGTTATTAACCGCTACAGTTATTAAGGGGTTAAGCCACCATCACCCACATACCCTCCCCCACAAAGCCCCCCAACCACCCTCACCCAATACCCACAGGGGAGTCCTACCAAATACCCTTGGGCCTAATACCCCCTCCCCCAGCACATACAGTACAATAATGTGCCAAATAACTATTATCCACATAGGGATAATACATTATTTGGCCATTATTAAACACATTCAATAACGTTAAAATGTAAAGAAACTTGTACTAACCTCATCAATAAGAAGTCTCCGTCGCCAGCATCATCCTTGGGGTCCGTTGCCAACATTAGAAATAGCCACAACATTTCAATATCATTAACATAACACTGAACCCCTTAATCACCTTATCGGGTACTAACCTGAAAGGTAATTAAGGGGTGAAGCCATCCTGCAATGCCTACAACAGTTATGCATAACATCCTCAGTGAAATAAAAACCAATTGCCTAACCAAATTCCATTTAATCATTCAATCTGTAGGCTCACATGCCTCATAAAACATTGCATTTACAGTGTATACATGTAGCATAACATGTAAACTGCATGTACACGCTGCAAATCAATGTTAACAATACAATAATGCCACTCAAATCGCCATACATCACAAGAAGTATATTATTTAATACAATAAACTCACCATCAATGAATTACTACACATCAATTACATCCCTAAACAATTAAAATACCATCCATACCAATTACACAATGAACTAAAGCTATCCTAACAGAGAACAACTTCAAAACATAGTCAAAAGTACACCAACAATTACAATATAATAAAGCAAGGCTTTCCATATCCTACTGTACGGCCTGGAAGCCCAAAACTTACATCTGTCTAAAAATAAAACACATTTAGCACACATCAATGCATAGCCACAATGATTAACAATATAGAATTAGAAGCTTTAACAACACTATCATTTCTTACCCTGTATATATATCTGTACACATACATACAGACATACATACAGTGGGAAGAAATGATATGCATTGTAAAAAATGAAAACATGAAAAAGCAACACAAAAAACAGTTACATTAAGTACATTTCTTTATTTAACTTACCATTACTTGCCCCCACCGACTCCCGTTGATCAGCTTACTCACGAACCAATCCACGACACCATCCACGACACCATCCAGGAACAAATCCACGACACAATCCAGGAACAAATCCACGAACCAAACCAGGAACCAATCCAAGAACAAGTGCAGGAACCAATCCAGGAAGCAAGCCACGAAGAAATCCAAGAAACAATCCACGACACGATCCAGGAACAGGAACCCATAAAAGAAAAAAAACATAACAAATTAAACATTAAAATAATAAAACATGACAATCAAGGGTTGTACTAGTTTTATTCTTAGTGAATCTGTATTACAATACCTTGTTCCGGGGTCTTCTTGACGTCCGGTGCCACGCCCTGGTCTTCAATCTTCAGGAGGAGGTCCGTCCTCCTCGGCATCTGCCTTCAAAATGAGACGACATAGGCTTTTATAGGCCTATGACGTCACATTTGTCGTCATATGGTTCCCACGGCCCTGATTGGGCCGTGAAAACCATGTGTTTTGGCCGATGTAAAAAAATTGATGACGTCACTTAAAGGCAATGCCAGCACAGCCAATCAGAATGGCTTTGCTGCTATTGCCTTTAAGAAAACGTCATGAAATGACACATGGCCGGACTCACATGGTAAGCCAGCCAATCAGAGTAGGGATGGAGTTCCCACGCTCTGATTGGCTGGCTTACCATGTGAGTCCGGCCATGTGTCATTTCATGACGTTTTCTTAAAGGCAATAGCAGCAAAGCCATTCTGATTGGCTGTGCTGGCATTGCCTTTAAGTGACGTCATCAATTTTTTTACATCGGCCAAAACACATGGTTTTCACGGCCCAATCAGGGCCGTGGGAACCATATGACGACAAATGTGACGTCATAGGCCTATAAAAGCCTATGTCGTCTCATTTTGAAGGCAGATGCCGAGGAGGACGGACCTCCTCCTGAAGATTGAAGACCAGGGCGTGGCACCGGACGTCAAGAAGACCCCGGAACAAGGTATTGTAATACAGATTCACTAAGAATAAAACTAGTACAACCCTTGATTGTCATGTTTTATTATTTTAATGTTTAATTTGTTATGTTTTTTTTCTTTTATGGGTTCCTGTTCCTGGATCGTGTCGTGGATTGTTTCTTGGATTTCTTCGTGGCTTGCTTCCTGGATTGGTTCCTGCACTTGTTCTTGGATTGGTTCCTGGTTTGGTTCGTGGATTTGTTCCTGGATTGTGTCGTGGATTTGTTCCTGGATGGTGTCGTGGATGGTGTCGTGGATTGGTTCGTGAGTAAGCTGATCAACGGGAGTCGGTGGGGGCAAGTAATGGTAAGTTAAATAAAGAAATGTACTTAATGTAACTGTTTTTTGTGTTGCTTTTTCATGTTTTCATTTTTTACAATGCATATCATTTCTTCCCACTGTATGTATGTCTGTATGTATGTGTACAGATATATATACAGGGTAAGAAATGATAGTGTTGTTAAAGCTTCTAATTCTGTATTGTTAATCATTGTGGCTATGCATTGATGTGTGCTAAATGTGTTTTATTTTTAGACAGATGTAAGTTTTGGGCTTCCAGGCCGTACAGTAGGATATGGAAAGCCTTGCTTTATTATATTGTAATTGTTGGTGTACTTTTGACTATGTTTTGAAGTTGTTCTCTGTTAGGATAGCTTTAGTTCATTGTGTAATTGGTATGGATGGTATTTTAATTGTTTAGGGATGTAATTGATGTGTAGTAATTCATTGATGGTGAGTTTATTGTATTAAATAATATACTTCTTGTGATGTATGGCGATTTGAGTGGCATTATTGTATTGTTAACATTGATTTGCAGCGTGTACATGCAGTTTACATGTTATGCTACATGTATACACTGTAAATGCAATGTTTTATGAGGCATGTGAGCCTACAGATTGAATGATTAAATGGAATTTGGTTAGGCAATTGGTTTTTATTTCACTGAGGATGTTATGCATAACTGTTGTAGGCATTGCAGGATGGCTTCACCCCTTAATTACCTTTCAGGTTAGTACCCGATAAGGTGATTAAGGGGTTCAGTGTTATGTTAATGATATTGAAATGTTGTGGCTATTTCTAATGTTGGCAACGGACCCCAAGGATGATGCTGGCGACGGAGACTTCTTATTGATGAGGTTAGTACAAGTTTCTTTACATTTTAACGTTATTGAATGTGTTTAATAATGGCCAAATAATGTATTATCCCTATGTGGATAATAGTTATTTGGCACATTATTGTACTGTATGTGCTGGGGGAGGGGGTATTAGGCCCAAGGGTATTTGGTAGGACTCCCCTGTGGGTATTGGGTGAGGGTGGTTGGGGGGCTTTGTGGGGGAGGGTATGTGGGTGATGGTGGCTTAACCCCTTAATAACTGTAGCGGTTAATAACCGCTATGGTGATTAAGGGGTTAGGGGACATTAATTTGGATGTTGTAATTCTTGTGTTTGTTTTGCAGAAGCGGATGGGGCATGGGCAGGATGACGATGAGGATGGCCTTCATCGTGGCAGTGGGACATGGGTGAGTGCTATATGTATTTAAAGTCTTTATTGTTGTGTATGTATTGTAAATGGACAACTGCACTATTATCCATTTGTGGATAATAGTCATTCTGCCCATTACTATACTGTATGTTAGGGGGGTATAGGTGTTGTTGGGTATATATATATATATATATATATATATATATATATAATTATTTAATTATTTATTTAATTCGTTATTGTGGGGCTGGGGTGTGTTTTTTTTATTATTGTGGGTAGTGGGGGTGTGTGAAGGGGGCATTAGCCCCAACGGTGGTTGTTTAGGGCTTGCGGGTGGGTAGCGGGAGGCCTTAACCCCTTCAGGACCGTAGCGGTATTAACCGCTACGGTCGTGAAGGGGTTAAGTGCCCCCGCATCCCCCCCGCAAGTCCTAAACTCACACCCAGGGCCAAATACCCCCCTCACCCATCCCCGCTACCCACAATAACGCTGGCACGGTGGGTTAACCCCTTCATTGCCTTAGCGGTTAGCCGCTAAGGTAATGAAGTGGCTTTTAAATGCCTTTTTCCTGCCCGGGATGCATGCCGGGGGGCTCCGGTGCGGGTATCAGCTCCGGAGACCCCCGGCATCAATCACAGGCAGGAAAAAGGGCTGATTTTTCCTAAGTGTCGCCCTTGCCGATGCTTCTCCTTCAGCAAGTTGCCAACTTTAGTTGGCGGGCTGGATTGGCCATAAAATCTCCAATCTGGCCTGCCGATCAGCACCAAAAAGCTGATCGGGGCTTACTGAATTCAGGCGGGAAAAAAAAGTCCCGATAAGTGGCTTATCGGCAGCCGGGTGGCGAAATTTTTTTTTTCGGAAGAAAAGTTGCCGATAATTCCCACTTATCGGGGCTTACTGAATCAGGAGGGCAAAAAACGGCTATAAAATGCCGAAAAAGCCTTATCGGGGCTTACTGCATGAGGCCCTTAAAGCCAACATATGGTCCCCACTTACAGATGAGAACTTACTCTGTAGAGAGTGTGTTTTACCTTACACTAGTGCCAGTCAAGACTACAGCCAATACATAATGGAATTTTTTTTGGAAAGGGGAGTTGGAGAGGGTGTTGGCAACCTTTTCAGGCTAAGCAAGATGAGGGATATGTGGGTTAAAAAAGGGTGTGTGATTAGGTCTGGAGTGGAGACCAGCCAAAAACCAATGAGCAGGCCCACCGACAGGTTAATTGGAGCCCAGGACTATAGTACTTACTGCTGCGGCACAGTTTATTCGAGCATTTGCCCGTTCTGTGCCGCAGCAGTAGCCTGGCGCGCGCCCGAGAGTGACGGGCGCGCGCCGAAGCAGCGGAAGAGCGCCCTCCGATCGGGGCGCTCTCCCTACCGCTGCCGGGTCCGCCGGGTCCCCCGGAACCCCCTGCCGCTGTCCCGCGATCGCGGGACACCAGGGCTCCCTCGGGGAGCCCCTGGACGCGCGTGCAGGGGGCGCACGCTCCCGAAGACGCGTGACCGCGCGTCTATGACGCGCGGCACGCCGAGGGGCGGCCACTAGCAAGCCGGGAAATCTCCCGGCTTGCGGATCTGGCCGCAGTGTGATAAACTGTGTCGCCAGTGTAACTGTAACATTTGTAATTTAATGGTGGGAAGGAGGGCTCTTTTAGTTTTCTTTTTACCTCTGTTACTGTGAGACAACAATAGACAATTTGTACTGGGTTATTCTCTGTGGCTGTGTGGCTGTGTGTGTGTGGCTGTGTGTGTGTGGCTGTGTGTGTGTGTGGCTGTGTGTGTGTGTTTGTTTGTGTGTTAATAAATCAGTTCTGTACTGTGAGAAAATACTTGTAGCATTTAAAAAAATAAAAAAATTAAACTATTTTAAAGACATTTTAATGTACAGTATTATATATAACAGTGTGATGTTGAAGGGGTGCCTGCAATGAATGTAATTGTATGACAATAAAGATGTTATGTGTGTTTTACCTTTCCAGGAGTGCTAACCAGTGGAGATTCTCAGGCTATGAGTTTCAAGGGGGGGTTGCAGTAAAAGTGTTGTCAGATTGTGTCTAGTTAGCAGGGGTCCAGAGTTGCTCATTACCCCAAAAATGTATCCGATAATCAGGTCATATTCCCGGGGACATATAGACACATCACTCCGGTCAAAATCCTCCCTTGAAAACAGTTACGGACACCGCCAGCTTTCCCTGCTTCAGCACAGACCAGAAAGGAAAATGAAGGCATAGGGATTTATGTATCCCGGGTTCAGTCATGGTTCCCTAAGTTAGTGAGGATCCCCCAGTATATGCCCAGGTACCCCAGAATCAGTATAGAGGTTCTGGGGGGTTTCTCCAATAGTATATTAAGTTGTGAGAAGTTTTATGAAACCTAAGTCCGAGTTTCAGTAAAGGAAAGGTATACAGCCCTGGGAGTGTGTCTAAGCGTTTTTTGGTTCTAAAGAAAATAAGGTTTCCTTAAGGGAAGGAGCTACAGCTCTGAGATTGAAGCTAAGCATCTTTTCATTTCACCGTGGGACTTACAGTAGAAGAAAAATGGTAAATATTTTTCATGTTTCATAAAATGTTTAATAGCCAATGTGGCTATAAGGTTTTTACAGTCTAACTCCGGATTACAGTGTATGAGTGATATGGCTAGTGGGAATAAAAGTATTTAGTCCCATTTTACCCCTCATAGCCCAAAAGACTTAAACAAGGTAAAAATGTAAAAGTATATTTTTAATAAATTGAAATGTATTATACTTATAAGCTGGGACTTTTATAGATGGTACTCTGAGGGGGGCTTGTGGGATACCAGTTTGTGGTGCCACTGAATCGGCCCTAGGTTTGTTCTTTAAAGCCATAGATACTGCCAGATGTGTTAAAGCCATTTGGGCAGGATGGTTAGGTGGAGTGCCTTCCCAGACTTGGAGGCACCTAACCCAGCAGGTGGCTTCTGAGTAACAAGTAGCGTGGCAAACTCATGCATGCCCTCATTACATTCAGAAGAACCGAATACCTGGCTTTTGATGACTGGCAGCCCTCTGATTGGCTGGTTGTAAAGTTCCCAGGCTCTGATTGGTTGTAGTATTTCTGAATGAATCTGAAATACTATAAGAAACCCAGAAGCCAAACCGGACCTCAGATTCTAAGCGCCAAGACAGCAGCAGCAAATTCGAACTCACCAAAAGATGCTCTTCGAGAAATAGACGCGAGACAGCTTCAGAAACTTCAAGGCAAGACATTTTCTAAGTCCCACTTTTCGGGGCCAAGTTCTGAAAGGAGAACGTAGTGATCATGGCTGGAACTACATACCGAAAAGAGTACCAGGACGTTTGGTACTTTCTCCCGGTCCAGAGGGTTTTGGCATCTCCGGAAGAGTGTTACGATTGTGCTCGCCACAAACCAGGACCGGACCGCGGGGCTGAGGTGGGGTTATATAATCACCAACCTTAGTCCGCGCATACTGAACCGGAGTGCGCAGTTTGTAGTCGTACATAGCAGGGTCAGGATTGGAGAAGGCAGGATCGTCGCTATTCAAGCATGAGTTCGGCAACAGGTAGTCAGGAGTTCCCTGCTTCAGCTTAGGAGCATTAGCGTGGGAGTGGCCTCTGCATGAGGAGCGGCCATGGCCCATGACGCCGGTCTTAGCAGGGGGAGACAGCAGGCTGGCCGAAGTACACCGCGGGGCAGCGTCGGGAAACCAACGCTTCAGCACAGAAGTCGGGAACGGCGTCTGCATGAAACTAGCAGCAGGCCTCAGGAAACAACGCTTCAGCACAGGAGTCAGGAATGGGCTTCTTCATGGAACTAGCAGCGGGCCTCAGGAAACAGGAACTAGGGAAGAGAACTAGGGAGGTTAGTACAACAGGAGACAAGCCAGGGTGGCTTGTGGCAGAGACAGTAACGTCCAGGGTAGGAATTATGCTCGGCCCTGTTTCAGAGCCAAAGCCCAACATATAAAGGGCAGAAATCCAATCACAGGGGAAGGGTGTGGGAGCATTCCTCCAATGATAGGGCACAGGGCAGAAGCTGCAATGAGAGACAGCACATGTGCCATTGATTGCCAGAGGAAGCTTGTAACTGCAGAGGTCTGCAAGGCTATAGCAAAAGCCAGGAGTGGATTCCTTACAAAGAGATACAGCTGTGGCGGCAGGAACTTCATGCCGATTTGAGTTTGAGGACTTTTTGGTCAACCTAAGGACTTTGTTTTATGGACTATTTCAACTAGGAAAGTTTATAGTTTGTAGCCCATACCCCAAGTAAGTGTGTTTTCTTCTGCATATTGTAATCCATTGTGTGTATGTCTGTTTCTATGGAATAAATCGCAATTTGTTTTACTTCTTGGTTTTGCTCAGTGATATGATCCCGGTATAAAGGTGTAAATCCCTAGTCTCCCGTGACAAACAGGCATTTATGTTCTTATAGCAACCATATACAAAGTCACATCCTCTTCCCCTTCTAAAACAGCATCATCTTTTTGAGCCCTGCTATCTCTCTAGCAGTGAACCAATTGAATCTAGTGCCTGTCTGTTCACATGATCTTCCTCACAGAACTTTGTCGTCTGTGCAGCAAAAGATTACCCAAGATGCATTTAGTGAACCACCAGCCGAATTAAAGCAATCGATTACAGGAGAATGGATCGTGCAACAATTTAGCTAATCACTTGTGGGTGTGTAGATTGTATTGATGCACATATTGAATGGATTTTTTTTTAAAGGCTTGAACTGCAGCTTGAACTACAGCTTTAAATGGCATGTAGTTTTGCCAGCCCATATAATATCTGGTTTGGCATGTTGGCACAGACCTTGGCTTGTGTTGAGTGTACAGTTGGTACTGTAGGAAGTACAGAAGTAAAATATGAAGCAAGACAACTGCACTTAAGGATTAGTATAACTTTAACAGCTTAGTGCTGTATATTTATCTCACCACATTTGGAAGCAGAGAGACAAAAAAACCTTTTCATGGTGGGCGGTTCATAGTCCCATCCTTCGTCAGGTGAAAATACAGTGAGATACCTGGTGTCTTGTATGTACCTTATTGCAGTGCCGGCTTGTTCTTTTGCGGGCATCTTTGAAGGGGCTTTCACATGGCCTCTTACCTGGTCCGGCATGGCATCTCTTTCTCAGAGGACGTGGCGTCATGACGTCATGTAAGCTTTCACCCTCCAGGCACTGTGCGAGGGCTACCATATAGCCAGTTTCTATGGACTAAGAGAATTATCAGTACCCCTGATGGGATTAAGGATAGTCTAGACAGGATGTAGGACAAATTTAGGAAAAGAGGATATCCTGACTCATTATTAAAGACCCAACATGATAAGGCAGAGGCCATTCCCAGGCCTCCTACAGGGTACAGCACATGGTGATCGCCCTAGAAAACAGTTTTCTATACCATTTGTGACTGCCTTTAATACCCAATCGGGTAAAATAAAAAAGATCATACTGAGGCACTGGCCTCTACTGCAGAATGATTCCCTCCTATCTTCTATTTTCTCATTTAAACCCTTATTTTCCTACAAAAAGGGTCGTAATCTAAGAGATAGACTTGTGAGGGCAGACATAGGGGGGACAGAGATAAAACAGACCTTCCTGGGTACTCCCAGATGTTTAAACTGCAGTCAATTTTCGACATCCCCACACTGGACAGATATACCATATTAAGAATTTTTACACATGTATGTCTAAGAACATAGTGTATATCATTAAATCCTTGTGGACTTGGTAATGTGGGTGAAACAGCGCAACAGGTGAAGGATCGGATTTGACAACATAAAGCAGCCATCCGCAGGGGTGATCCTGACGCGCCAGTCGCCCATCAATTCACACAGGCAGGGCATAATGCAAGTCAGTTGACTTACCAGGTCATTGATGGAGTGGGGAGAAAGAGGCATGGCGGGGACCTTCAGAGGACTTTATTACAGAAAGACGCAATGGATAAGACGTTTGGACACGGTAAGCCCCAGAGGCATCAATAAGGAATTGGACCTTAGTTGCTACTTTTGATCACAATGGGTTGGTTCACAACCCTTTAGTGTGTCGTTTGTCCCTCCTACCTACCCTCAGAGGTTCCGCAGGACACCTATCCCCACCAGACCTGGACCACCAGCATGTCACTGCTCATTATTCTTGAAGTATGGGTCGGTGTTATAAGGGCTAGTGTCTTGTGAGTGATCCATCCTGACACCTGAGTCATCTCTACTTACCTCTAACCAGATCCTGGACAGTGGGTAAGTCCGGGGCTGATTTGTGCCACTAAGTTCTTAAGGATCTCTGACTTTTCAGTTCTTGGTGTAGTTTCTATGGTTTATAGGTGTACATGTCTATTTTATTTTTATCCCTTTTATTAGGTCTCTTAAATTAGGGGGTTCTCTGTCCACCTTTAACTACTGCACCGACACACTTTATTCGAGCAAATACCCAGTATGTACCTGGCAGATACCTGGAATGCGCCGCTCCTCACCTCTGACAAGCCCCGTTGTGTTTGCCTTCCCAGCCTGGGTTCATGCCTGGCTGACGGGCGGCTGATCTGTTAAATGATAATGATTAGGATTTAATAGGCTGCAATGCTTCGCGTGTCTACCAGATGGCATAAATTCATGACTTGTAATGCAGTATATATATATATATACTGTGCAGTATTGCAGCCAGCGGGAATAAAATGCTTCAATCCCTGCTTGGAAAATACCTCAATGCACTCGGGCAGAAAAGAGTCACAAACCTCAATACACCCGGGTATACCCGAATTCGTGGGACTAGCCGAGCTCGAATAAAGTGTGTCGCCAGTGTATTTAGGATCATACCTAGAAGCCAACCAATGCATTTTTATTTATTCTGTTTTGTTTTCACTTGTCTGATCTGTGAGTGACTACAGGAGCCTCCAGCTCACCAGTGCTGAGTTACAAATGCGATCATCAGGAACGCAACCTCTACGTTTTCCAGGCTCAATATATGCTGTCATATACTGCTGTTGCTCAGAACTGTCAGACCAGGACCACGAGCATGCGCAGAGACATTCCTCACGAGCAGTGGAGAAGAGATGACGCATGCGCAGTTAGGATATGCCACGTCGACAGTGTCCATTCTGCACGAGAGAGGAGCCGTGTGGTGATGTCACCAGACCCATACAGCGGAACAGCAGCCTGCTCCACTATTTAGAGCAGTGAACACAGCTACCTCAGTCCCCAGCACGCCACAGAGCACGAGGAGCAGAGGACAGAGGGTTTGCCTATCTCATTGACTGTTTGGGATGTCTGATATCTTTATGCGAACTCTGTCCTGCCTACAATAAATGACCCATTGCTTTTTGCAGTGGTGTGTGGTCAGACATTTTACAGGGAAGGCTGAGGGAAGTACCTCTGGGACCATTTGGGACCAGGGGGAATGGGCTAGGTGAAGAGGTAGTCCCTCAAAACGTTGCCCCCCTAGTTTGCTTTCTTTTCTCCATATTGTGTTTTTCCTTATGTTTCATGTCTTTTTTTTCCCCCCTTCTCCTTCTTTCCCCTCCACCCCTCACATTGAGACATCTCCCAAGGTGATACTTTATTTTTTGCTCATACATTTGCTATTATTGCTATGATTTCGGTTTACTGTTAGTGTCATTAAATGTGTTCACCTTCATCACATTTTTATTCTTTAGTATTTGTAGCTGTTAGACAGAGTGCTGGTACTTACATAGGTGTGTTAGTACTAGAGAGGGGAATAAGGGTCCCCTTTTGTTCCATGCACCCTTTCACATTTATCTGAGTCAGAGTGCTGTCTATCGCCCTCTTTCTGTTATAATGCAATGGCAAGTCCTTTATACTTCTATTGAAGGAAAATATAGGAAGCGTAGAGAAATAAAATGTAACAAGCATGTATGGATATTCAGACTAACAATGTTACAACATAATCGATGTCTTGTCTTTAGATACAAGTAACACAAAAGAAAGTGCTTAGGCGCTACAAACCATAAGAGTAAAGATAAAAATAAAAATAAAAAAACAACCAATATATAACAGTACACAATGTGTGCAGGGCAGCCAGGGAACACTAGCAGAACAACACCAGAGAAAACACAAAGAACATATACAGACCAGCGCCCAAAAAAGTCCAATAAGTCCCAAATAGCGTCCAAACAAATGGAGAGGGAGAGAATCCAAATGGTCCAATCACTGAAGGATCTCCAATCCGGGGGTCCGGTACATAGGGAGAGAAACAAAAAGAAAATAATAGTGTAATACGTAATATTAAAATTGAACAAACAACATAAAATACATGACAAGAGACATAACACTAAACAAACAAGCTGAAAATAAAATAACTATTTATTAAAACAAACGGAGCCTGCTGCAGCGGGTCATCAAGGGGTTAAAATCCAAAACCCTACTTACAGCAGGACTGGAATAACACACGTGTGTGACCAAGTAAAGCAGAAGCCGGCAGCAGTAAGGGTCCTCGCGGGCTCCCCGATGTGCGGAATATGTCCCTCTGACTTTGGAGCATTCTCCAAGATGGATGCCGAGTAAGGGAAATCCACACACACCTGCATGCATGCACAACAGCCTCTCTCGCGATATCTTGATGACGCTATTTCCTGCTTCGCTTGACTGACACGTTCTCACATTTTAATAAATAGTATTTTTATTTTCAGCTTGTTTGTTTAGTGTTATGTTTCTTGTCATGTGTTTTATGTTGTTTGTTCAATTTTAATATTACGTATTACACTATTTTCTTTTTGTTTCTGTCCCTACAGTATGTACCGGACCCCCGGATTGGAGATCCTTCAGTGAGTGGACCATTTGGATTCTCTCCCCCTCCATTTGTTTGGACTCTATTTGGGACTTTTTGGACTTTTTTGGGCGCTGGTCTGTATATGTTCTTTATATTCAAGTATACATATGCAGTGAACGTTATTCGAACAAATAACGGTGCCGTTTTTGTTTGCGCTGCTGTACTCCACACTGCATTAACGCCGCCAATTGCCCCAGGCACACGTGTTTATCGCGGTTGCTTTGTTTGAATGCAATGGATTGTGTGCAATTAAATGCAATGAAATGAATGAATTGTAATGTGTGCAGTACTGTGCTACAGTACTGTGCTGCTGTGCTACTGTGTCAATTTAAGGTGTTTAAAAGCCAGAACACTAAAATGCCATTTTCTGCACTCGTCTGCACTCGCGTCTTAAGGCGGTACGGTTGGAAGAAATCCCACGCCATGACATGGGTATTCCGAGGTATACACCACGTGAAGTGTTTCAAGAAAAACCGCTGCATCTGTATGTACTGGTGAGACAAACAATACAGAGTAATGGATAAGGCAGATCAAAGCATTGTTCAGGGGCTACACTGAAATATAAAAAACAGGCCCATTATATAAGGTATATTATTTCAGGAAGCATCAGTAATTCTCCTCATCATTTAACCCATTTGGGTACAATTTATCGAGTTTGAAGATTCAATAAAGTTCTCTTCTCAGAAGAAGGTTAGTTTTATCCCTCATCTTTCTTGTACTTAAACCTGTTCAAGAAATTGACACTGCAGCTGTGAGATGTTGTGTTTTGCTAAATAATAATGTTTACTGATCGGTGTTTCTTACTTTTTATTTTTAGTGACATAAGTTCTAATATTGCTTATGTTTTCACTGATAATTATTTTCACTGCATATGTTTGACCTGTGTATCAAATCTCATACATATGCCAGCATCCTCAAGCTGAACCTTTTACTTATAGTAATTGTTTCTTGAATAAAAAGTACATACTGTAAACCTGTATGCCCCTGTGTCAGGGTGAAAAAGTAAAATCTTAACCAGCAACATACTGTAAAAAATAAATAAAAGTTTAATACAGTAAATTAGGATTGCGCCGATTGCATTCAGAGTAAAGATGATAAGAAGTTAGATCTACTAGCAGATATTATTGCTCCCGTTCCCTGCTAGGCTTATTCAACACAATGGCTGCTTCTCCGGCATTGTTTATGTACCACAGTAATGCACCCGTGAGGGCGATAATGTCTGCAATAGCTATAGTTGAGGATGAATGTCAAATGCTGCATGGGTTTTGGTACTCTGTAATCCAGGCTATGACTGCTAGAAAGAACAGAACTTGCATGGATGACACATGCTAGACGATAGCCCATGTCTGTTGCATGTGATGGGATACAAAGTCTAAGAAGTGGCAATTAACCCTATCCTACTCTGCTCTCATTTTCTTTCTCACTTGTCTCTGGGGTGGTGATGAGTTTTGTTCAGGAGGAGGAAGAGGTAATTCCATGGGGAGTAATGGGTAAAGGGCAAGTGCCCAGCACAGGATAACTCCTGGGAGAAGAACTAAAGATGTTGAGTGGAGGGGGCATGATAGTGAGGGCCAGGATTTAGCCATGGCCTTGGCCCCAGTGAGTTGTTGATAGACGGGTGGCCCTCAGGATTTTTTTTCTGAAAGTGAATCATTTCTTGAGCACTGCAGAGTTTCCCTATCTCCTGGAGGATCTGTGAATGAGACTTAAAGCCAGCATAGTGTCACCATCCACAGATGAGAACTTACTCTGTAGTGAGTGTCTTTGCTCACACTAGTGCCAGCCAGGACAACAGCCAATACTTGTAAAATGTTATGCAATGGGAGTTGTAGTGGATGTTGGCAAGCTTTTCAGGCTAAGCAGGATGAGGGAGATGGGGGTTAACCCAGGCCCGCAGACTGGTTTACTGGAGCCAAGGACTACAGCCACTACATGATCCCTGACAAAGTGTTGAGTATGGGGGCTTGTGCTGGCAGACCCGATGTGCAGAGCGGGATGGAGGTTGTACAATGGGTCTTAGTAAAACTTGTGTTTAGTTTACACAAAAGGGATAAGAGATTTAGAAAGATGCTCTATATGTTATCATAGTTTGCGCCATCTTCCAAGTTACGCTACTTAAAGGAGAAGGGCCTCCTCATTGTTGACTTAACAGTGGAGTTGAAAACTTTGGGTATTTCTTTACAAATCTTTTTTAATTTACAGATGTAGCAGACGTTACAGTTTCTTTTAACACAATACTTTGCATTAACGCTGATACATTATTTAACAGTAGCACTTTTGAAAACAATGATTAAGAAGATAACGCACTCATTATTTAATGTGTTATTTGACTAACTAGGTTAATAACATTTGAAAAATTTATATTTTAATTTTTTTAGTTATATTTTAGTTTTCTAATTGTGTTTATGAATTTATAGTTTTTTTTAGGCATTCTTCGGGCTTTCTGATTTTTCTTTAACATTTTCCAGCTTGTTTTAAGTTTTAGTCATCATTTCGTCAAAATCCGAAACAAAATTAAACCAAATCCAAAATCAAACACTGAATTTTTATTTAAACAAAACCTTATCCAAAACCAAAGCACACCATTTATTTTGGAAATCAAAACCCTGCCCGAAACCAAAATATGATTTATTTTGAGAACCAAAACACCAGTGCAGTTCCAGACTCACTGTCATCATTGCTGTGTCAAGAAAAAGCAAAAATGGTACATCATTCACAACCAATACTCCATCTTCATCACACTAATTCCCTCCTTCCCATTATCCAGTCTGTCTTCTGTCCCTCACACTCTACAACTTTCTCTCCCAAGCACGTCACTCCAAACTCTCTTCCGTATTCATCCTCCTCGACCTCTTTTCAACCTTTGACACAGTTGATCACCTCACTCTCATCTCCACGCTCACCAACCTTGGCATCACTGACCCCATCCTCTCATGGCTCTCATCCTATCTCTCCCACTGCTCCTACCTTCACCTTCAACAATTCATCTTGACCATCCACCAGCCACCAAGTGGGTATGCCCCAAGGCTCCTTCCTTAGTCCTCTCTTCTTTTCCCTCTACACTGCCCCCCTCTTTGACCTCATCTCCTCCCATGGATTCTACATCAATTTCTTTGCAGACAACATACAAATCTATTTATCCTTCCCACAATTCTCACCTGAAATTTCCACCCATATCCTGCCGCCTTTCTGCCATTTCCAGCTGGATGTCCTCCCACTTCCTTCATATCAACCCAGATAAGACTGAAGTTCTCTACTTTTCTGCTTCTTCCTCCTCATCTTCCCCAATACCAACCATTTGGTTTCCTCCCCTTAATATCTTCCCCTTCTGCTCCCAACCTTGGAGTCACATTTGATCCTTCCCTCCTCTTTGTCCAACACATCACCTCAATCACTACCACCTGCCGCTACCACATATACAACATAAGAAAAATGTGTCCACTCATTTCTCTCTCTTCGGCCAAACTTCTCATCCACTCCCTCATCTTCACCTCTCTCAACTACTGTAAATCCCTTCTCCTCGGTCTCCCCCTCTACTCCCCCATACCCCTCAAACAAATCCAAACTGCTGCAGCCCGCACACTCCTCAGTCTTCCCCGATCTACCCACGCCACCCCTCTCCACTCCAAACTTCACTGGCTACCCATCCCATAATATTCGCTCTTCCAATTCCTCACCCTGGTCTACAAATCTCTCCATTGTCTTGCTCCTCCTTACCTCTCAGCCCTCATCTCTCGCAATACCCCTTTTATTAACTAATGTAAAGGATAAGGATAAAAACGCCATATAAATGTTGTTAGAAAAATTATAAAAAATGATCTCCAGGGACAGTAAATCTATGGCTGCCTGCATAGGGTCCCTTTTTCCAAATGGAACCCCTAATTGAGAGATTTACTGCTGCTGGGTGATGCCCCGGTCAGGATTCTTTTGCTTACCATGGCTTCGCGAAAAGTATTGCTACTGTACATTTATAGTAATGCTCCATTTCCTCAGCCATTCCTTAACTAAAATACATGTACTCTTACAGTATTTGGTTAACATCACATTGTTTTGAGACCTCAACATATATAATAATTTTTATAACAAGGGCATCTTTGTTTATTATAATGTTGATAGATAATTCAATGATGAAAAATCTAACACACTAAATCAAATCTATCATTTCAAGCTACTGGACTTTAAACAACTTCATACAAAATAATCAATAACTTTTTGAAGGCAATGTAAAAACAAATATGACAATTGTTATTCCACGTTGCTGCCAGCGCGGATTATAGAGAAATACATGTACAGTATATGATGTATTATATGGTATATACCAAACATATTGCATATTTAATCTTTATATTACCATAATGTTATTAAAATGCACAGTATGTGATTGATAGCATATAATATATACAGTACTGTATATGTTATGTACATTATACTATGCACATAAGGCCAGAAGATACTGTTTTAGTAAAATCAACAGTACATTATTCTGTATGTTACTGTCCAACTTTTAAATGGTTTATTACTGTATACAGAGTCTTATTGTACAGGCAAGTGCATGCTCTAATTGTAACATGCTCTAATTATACTGAAAGAATGAGTGCATGAGAAGGATGGTAAAAGTATACAAGTGAGTGTTCTGTCATGTGCACAAAAAGATAGACATCCCTAGTCATCTGTATGAATTACACAGCTTGTAGTTACTAACGCCATTAACAAAAGACTAGCATGCACAATACAGTCTACTCACAGTGTCACCTGGTTACAATATAAATTAAGAAAGAGTTATTTTGAATTATTGCATTAGATACATTGCAGCCAAAGGGTTTAAATGAGGAAGAACATTTTAGATGTTTCTTGTTATGATACAGTGCAAAATATATTTTTCTTTTGCAAAGAAAGAAATTTGGATTGAAATATATTTTTATTTTCACTGGATTGCATATATCTATAATTATCTTGTATATTATTGTATTTGTATCTAACCCTTAAATTGCAATAAATAGTTAACTGTACTTATAAAGTTGACACAGTAATTAATATATGCAGTCAGATGGAGAGCTACCGTAATGGGGTTGTGTCATCCTGTTCAGGATCCTCATTGATTACTTTGGGTATATATAAGACATAGGAATCTTCACTTCAGGTTAATACCTGATGAAGGGTGGGTTAATTACCCACCTAATTGTTGTGTTTTTATGCACTTCAAAGTGTTCTAATAAAGATGCAGCACTGAGTTGAATGATTGGTGGTGATTGTAAGACCCTAATTAAATGCACACAAAACTGTAATAAAGAGTATGAAGTATAGAGTATTGATGATACTGAGAAGGATGACAAAGAAGGAGGAGAGGGAGGTAGAGTATGGGTAAGCCAGTCAGGAATGGGCAATTCCCTACGTAGCTGAGCTCCTTCTTATCCTCCGGTGCAGGGAGGGAGGTTTTCAGGACGATCGGGGTGCCGGAGCTCTGTGGCGGACCAGGAGTTAGGGAGACACCATCTTAGAGCACGCACATGCGAAGTGAAGTCCAGTCACACATGCGCAGTGAAGTTGTGGCGGCCATCTTAGGTGGCTCTGCAAGAACCATGCGAGACTACAAGTCCCAGAATCCTTAGGGAGGTAGGGATCACATGGGGCCAGCCGACCAATGAGAGGCAGGAGGAAGCAGAGAGATAGTTTGGCACGTGAATGGACCGGAGGCAGTCTTGATGGGGGAAGCAAGGGAAGAAGATGTGTCTAGAGAGCAAGTAAGCTCCTGGACTAGGTCAGTACTTTATCCCAAGGAGGCAGTTAGGCCCCGATCCGACAGAAAGTTGAGTGTTGTAGGCAAGGCCCTAGATGGTGACGCTCCTTTTTAGAGACTCCTAAATCACATCACCGCACCATCGGATGGACACCATGCAGCGGCCTGCGGCCGGCGGTCTGGGACCAGGCCACAGGCCCTACTATAGACATTATGGGAGTACCTCCTGATGGAGCTCCCCCACGAGGCAGACAGCCCCATAAGGCGAGAGTGGATATTGCAGACTCCGCATCGTGGGACCACAACTCCGGCTCTGCTACTAGAAGGCCTACACAATTCCCTGGTCGTTGCCAAAAAGGTACCCACCGTTCACCATCACCACACAAGGGCTCTGCTACTAGAAGGCCTGCACAATTCCCTGGTCGTAGCCAGAAAGGTACCCACCATCACCACATATTTGGGTATGGTATTATTCTGTGAACATTGGGTGGTTAGGTGCCCAGGTCACTTCAGGACTTTGGGGGAACATTGGGCCACCATAATGTGTTGCTATATTAGTGTGATATATTGTGTGGGTATTGCATTGGGGCATTGTTATTATATGTGTGTGTGTCAGGAAACCTTAAGTATATACTTGAGTGTGTATCACTTATTACTACTGTTGGTTCCTGTGATGGGTTATCCAGTCTATGCTGGAATCCCTCATAGGTGGAGGCGCTGTACCGTGAGGAGAAAGAACTCATCCAAGGCTCCCAGTGGCAGAGGCTTAGGTCTCCTGTGAGCAAACAGGTATATCAGCACATTTAGTTCCCTTAGGCATGGGAAAGGGGGCTACGCCAATTAAACATTTCTTGCCCTATTAAGAATTGCTGGTACACTGGCGACACACTTTATTCGAGCTTGGCTAGTCCCACGAATTCGGGTATACCCGGGTGTATTGAGGTTTGTGACTGTTTTCTGCCCGAGTGCATTGAGTTATTTTCCAAGCAGGGATTGAAGCATTTTATTCCCTCTGGCTGCAATACTGCACAGTATATATATATAAACTGCATTACAATTCATGAATTTATGCCATCTGGTAGACACGCGAAGCATTGCAGCCTATTAAATCCTAATCATTATCATTTAACAGATCAGCCGCCCATCAGCCAGGCATGAACCCAGGCTGGGAAGGCAAATGCAACGGGGCTTGTCAGAGGTCAGGAGTGGCGCATTCCAGGTATCTGCCAGGTACATACCGGGTATTTGCTCGAATAAAGTGTGTCGGTGCAGTATGCTCAAACGTATCTTAACATCATTTGCAAATAATATATTGGGCTTAAGAAGTAGAAATGCTGTCTAACTAATACAATAGTTGGAACATTGCATATCCCTATGAGAGGATTTTTTTGCCATATAAAGAATTGCTGGTATACTCAAAAGATTAGCTTAACATCATTGGTAGCCCCCTTCTGATTTGTTTTTCCTTTAACTGGTATGAACCTAATTTGATGAATCAGTTAACTCTATCTGATCAAGAACAGCCCCCTCCCAGAATTGATTTTACTCTAATCAGGTAAATTATGGGTTGTGGTTTAGCATGATGATCTTAATTTTTCTGCCAATTGTCCACTTTCTAAATCAATTAGGCAGTTTTATTGGGATAGTCATGCGACTAATTAGGAGCATAAAATAGCAACTATTATGGGGAAAGCACAGTTAGGGGAAAAGCACATTTAAAGTGGGCACATTTCCAAGGGAACATTTATAAGAGCATAATAGTTACACAGGAGTTTGGCAGGATATTGAATGGGGATTGATTTTTGTATTTCTGATTCAACAATTTAACATCAACTTGGAAACTCGACTGATAGCCTTGTAATCCTGTATTTCAAATTTACTAAAATAAGTTTTTTTAAATCTAACTTTCTGAAAATGAACCTGCTAATTACCCCAATTCTGTTCTTTACTGTGGCCTCATGTATATGTTACTCTCACTATACACTACAACCTTCCCCCTCCTGGCCTCCACCCAATTTAATCATACACACTGGGACCACTCAAAAGCCTTGCATTATTTACGGAATGTTGGTAGAGAGCTCTTGCAACCAGCACACCCAGCACCACTCATTTTTATTTATTTTTTGTATTGTATTTTTTATTGAAAGCCTTGCATTGCATATATTTGTCAACATTTGTTAAGATCATAAATGGTCAATATTTCTTTGGTCATACTGTAACAGATTATTTTCCATTCAAAGGTTTGTATGACTTTCGTCTTTTTATTTTATATAAAGCTAAACTATTAAACTTTGGGCAAAACATTGTTTACATTTAACATTTAACACACACACAGGAACTGTGAGAGGAACCTGTAACGCGTTTCGCGCGGGTACAACAGTTTATTTTAATACTTTTTTTGTGTAAAAAGTACTTTTTTAATTAATGGATTTTTTTTAAAAAAGAGTATGGTTCCTCTCTAGAAATGCCGGTATTTGTAGGAGGATCGCCCCCCGAAAGCCCCACCCACCCATGAGGTCACGGACAAGTCCTCCAAGAGGAAACTCCAAAGGGCTATGTTTGGGAACCCTGATCAGTGCAGCGGCAAGGAGTCAACCACAAAAATACAGGCATACCCCGCTTTAAGGACACTCCCTTTAAGTACACTCGCGAGTAAGTACATATCGCCCAATAGTCAAACGGCAGCTCACGCATGCGCCTGTCAGCACGTCCTGAACAGCAAAGTTGAACTCCCTACCTGCACCAAAGCTGTGCGCAAGCGGGGAGACTATAGAGCCTGTTACAAATGCATTATTTACATCAGTTATGCACATACATGACGATTGCAGTGCAGTACATGCATCGATAAGTGGAAAAAAGGGAGTGCTTCACTTTAAGTACATTTTCGCTTTACATACATGCTGCGGTCCCATAGCGTACGTTAATGCGGGGTATGCCTGTAGTGCACATAAGCAAAAGAAATAAGAAAAACATGGAATAACAGAAAACTATGTTGTACTAACCAACTTTGACCAATGAGGACTATTGGTCAAAAGATCACACAAAAACGACTCGTGTCATACTGTATCATTAGTGCCAACAACAGGATGTCAATACCACATCTGATGTGGTCATTGATAACTAACTGCTGGACACTAAGATATAATAAGAAAATAAAAAAATATTAAAAATGCAAGAAGCATAATAATAAAATAGAAACATAAACAAAACTGTGTGCAAATAATAAAAGTAACTGAATATTGAAAAAGAGCATTATACATAAATAAATGCTCAATGCTGGATTCTAACAGCACTAGTATTAGCAACATCTAAGGTACATTCTATATTATAATATATAAATAAGCTAGGGAATATGTTGACTACAATATACATAATATAAGTATGTTAATAATGCAAATCAATTAATTGCCATGCATAAAATGAATCTGGACAATGATCTCATCCAGGGGAGGAGAGAGGGGGGGCATGAGAAAAGGAAGGAAGGGAGGGGGTGGGTGGGGGGATTGAGATATCCTCCTTTTGGACTCTGATATTAGACCCTGTATACAGGGAGGTCCGAAGTTTATCTTGAAAAAGGCTAATACACTTTCCACTCACCTTTCTCCGACTGTTCAAATCTCCTGTTCAAAATACAAAATGTTCTCTACCACCCACAGGTTTTTACAAATGTGGGCACTGCAGCATTTGTAAATATATCAAACCAATTAAATCAATAAGGTCTAAAGTGGCTGATGATAAATACAAAATAAAAACATTTATATCATGCAACACCAATTATGTAATATATAAATTAAACAGTGGGTGTGGTAAAAACTACATTGGTCAGACCATCCGTCCACTAAAGATGAGGATTATTATAATAAAAAACGGACCTCAGATTTCCGGTTTCCCGTCATTTTTCTAACTGTCAACAGGGTGACCCTAAGATGTTCTCTTTTAGTGCAATTGAACATATTCCACTTCATGTTAGAAAAGGGAATCGTCTAAAATATTTAAATAAAAGAGAAATGTTCTGGACATTTATGTTGAACACTACATCCAGCAGGGATAAATATCGAAAGGGAGTTACAACATTTTCTTGTTTAGTATGCTTATAGTTTTTTTCTGTTGATTTTGGGTTGCCTTGTTCTTCCCTTTTTCTCTCTCTCTCCACCCCCTCCCTCCCACTCCACCTACCTCCCACCCCACCTCCCTTCCACCCCACCTCCCTTCCACTCCACCTTCCTTCCTTTTCTCATCCTCCCCCTATCTCCTCCCCCCTCCTCTCATCCTTGTCCTCATTGGTCAAAGCTGGTTAGTACAACATCATTTTCTGTTATTCCATGTTTTTCTTATTTCTTTTGCTGATGGGCCCTATCTGTGTGGATGACTCCTTGCTGCCACGCTGCTCGGGGTTCCAGAACTTAGCCCTCCTGGGTTTCATTCTGGAGGACTTGTCCATGACCTCATGGGTGGGCGGGGCTTTCGGCGGGCGATCCTTCTTCATATACCGGCATTTCTAGAGAGGAACCATTCTTTTTGACAAAGGGCAGGTGAAGCCCGAAACACGTTAGTGGTTCCTCTCACAGTTCCTGTGAGTGTGTGTTTTCTGATGACCCAATAAAGAGTATACTTTTTTTATTCAATTACTTGAACCAGCCACCGTCTTTTTTTCTGGTTCAACAAGCAGTGCACTGTTTGCACTTTCCTGCATGGGACACCATCTGACTCTCCTAGCCAAGTTTCAGTAATTGGAATTCTAATCTAAAGGGTAAATCTGTCTTTTATCCTATACATGCCAAGGGCCATTATTTGACTACCTTTGAAAGCTTGTGATCAAAGACCTACGCTTATTATCTCAGAGGTCCTCTTTCTCCTATTTTGTCCATGATAACCTAAATAAACAAGAAAGGTTAGCACGTACAGTAACACTTTACAGGATAATTCCTCTTTAGTAATAACGAATGCAGACAAAGGTGGTTTGGTTGTAGTCCAGAGTAGGGTGAACAACCTCAAGGAGGCTTATCGCCACCTTGGGGATACGACCACCTACTGTACTCTGTACTACCAGCCGACACCACAGAGATCTACTTGAAAGCCTTTATGGATATAATAGAACTGAGAGAAGTCACAAATCTAGTTTGAAAGTTCTTCACTATTTTTGTTTTTAATATCAACTTTGAATATACTGTATGATGTTGATTTTTTGACCTACCCTTTACTCCTTACTCTGAGTTTAATTTTGAGTAATAATGAGAGGAGGATTTGGTGTGATCAACTTTCTATTTGTTCTTTGTTTTTTTGTGAGCTGTTAAGTACAGTATGTCGGGCAATCAGACATTTATTATTGTTGTGCCCTTTTTTGTACAAAATTTGGAAATCCTCAATTGAAGCTGACTGTATAAAAAGGATATACTAGGACAGCTCTATACTCCATGATAAAGCACTGTGGGGGTTCAAAACGCACAGGAGGTTCTTACACCTCCTTTGGGTGATGTTCTATTATTAAATAAAGATTTTTATATATATTTTTTTTAAATCTTGCTCCCTTGGCTGTGCGCTGCTCTTTTTATATTTGGTTTACCTAAATTTGGGGTTGGTGCATGTCCTGTGTAGTATATTGTAGTGCATCTCTTGGTATTTAGATGAGGGAGAAGATTAAGTGATCTCTCAAATTGCTGCATGATATTTTCCATATTTAAATTTGGACAATCTGTCATCTATGCTCCACCCTAACTCCTGTTACTAGTTTTAAATACCTGGGCATATGGTTTGACTCCCACTTAACATTCGGAATGCACATTGATACCCTGACATTCAAAACCTATGCCAAACTTGGTGAACTTTACAGGAACAAAACCTCCCTAAGTTTGCTGGTCAGAAAGCGTATCGCACAGCAGATGCTAATGCCAATTTTCACCTATGGAGACATAGTATATGGCTCAGCACCCCAAACCCACCTTAGCAAACTTGACACCCTCTACAATTCAATATGCCGTTTTGTTCTCCAATGCAACTTCAACACACAGCACTGCAAAATGCTCAAAGAACTAGATTGGTGATCACTCGAGTCTAGGCGAAAAGTTCACCTTTCCTGTCTTGCCTTCAAATACTTTCTGGGCAAGCTACCCGTCTATCTGTACAAGCTCCTCACCCCTACCACATACAGCACTTATCATCTGAGATCAGACTCCAAAGACTGTTCATGGTCCCAAGGCTCAACAAAGTATCCGGCTGCTCCTCCTTCTCCTACCGTGGACCCCAAAACTGGAACAACCTACCGGAGACTCTCACATACACCACCAGTTTAAGTTCTTTCAAAACTAAGGCTGTCTCACATTTTAATCTGGTCTGTAACTGTTTCATAAGCCTATAATATATATTTTCTTCAATTGTGCATGCAATGGCTTGTATATAATCTATACCATGTTCATTTATGTAACTGTATTTGTAACCATGTATTATTTGTCTTAACTTTATGCGCAGGACATACTTGAATACGAGGGGTAACTCTCAATGTATTACTTCCTGGTAAAACATTGTATAAATAAATAAATAAAATTCCTGCTGTGCTGCTGTTGTATTTTTGTGTTTTTCTAAGACAGGTTTGGATATTTGATATAGAGATTTTTCCGGGGTGTGTTGCCTGTAGGACACTCTCCAATGGATTTTCCCTCTCCACTAATGTTAAATCATTGATTATCTCCCTTGTGTAATGTCTGGCTTGCAGATATGCAAAAAAATACAGTATGAGTTACAGGTGGATACCTCATATTTTTCTTTTAATTCTTGAAATGTGGGTATGGAGTGGTCTAGTGTATGTAGCAGTTGTCAAACCTCTTCTCTCCCACTCCATGAATTGGTAATTTGCTTTCCCTTCCTGGAATTGTTTGTTTTTTGTGAATGGTACAGTTTAAAGATTTATCCCAGCGCAATGTTTAATGTTTTATGAGCCCTGTATCATGCCCTGTAGGTGCTGAAGGGCAATAGGTTATGTTTATTATTTACTGGGACATCTTTAGGTGCCATGTATAGTAGGTATTTTAGATTGATATCAGGACTCATCTTTTGTTCTTTTGCCCTAATTGTAAACTGGTATCTTAGGAGCGACACTGTATTATACAATTTGAGTGTGGGGAAGATTTGGAATGCTTTGTATAATTTTTTAACATCTTTGATCTTTCAATGATATTGGCAACATTTGCAAGACATAAAGAATTTTGGGGACGATGGTCATCTTTACTAGATGACATCTGCCCAGAAATTAAATATCTAGATTATGCTATATTTGTAATGACTGTATTATTTTTTCCATTAATGGTTTAATATTTATTGCATACATTTTTGATATATTGCTGGGAAGGTGTATACCCAAGAACTTTATATGCCTGGTGGCCCATTTAAAAAGGAAGGGTTCCTTCCACCTTATTTCTTTCCTATCTGTGAGTGCTAGAGTGTCTGATTTTTCATAATTTATTTTTAGTCCTGATACTCAACTAAAATCTGTATTTTTTCTATTATAGCTGGTATAGCCTCTAGATTTGAAATAAAGAGCAGCATATAATCTGCAAAGGACACTATTTTAAGTTCTTCGTTTCCTATGTGTATACCCTTACATTTGTACATTTAATTAAGATGCCTCAGTAAGGGTTCTAGTGCCAAATCAAATAATATTGGGGATAATGGGCATCCTTGTCTAGTACCTTGTTGTAATGTAAAAGATTCTGAATTCAGTGCATTAGCCATAATAAAGGCTGTAGGTTTGTCATAAATGGTTATTATTAAAGCTATAAAGTGTTCACCAAAATTTTGTGCCTTTAGTACTCTAATTATGTACGACCATGTTACCTCACAAAAGGCCTTTTCCGCGTCTAAATGTACTATTATATATTTCCCTTTGTTTTGCTTTGCAGTTATTAATTTAGCAATGGCTGATCTTATACTTGAAACTGATGGGCGTCCTGTGACAAAACCCATTTGATCTGGTGCTATTAGTTCTTGAAGAATATTTTAAAGTCTATTTGCATATATTTTTTTCAGAATTTTAAAAACTTGATTTTATAAAGAGATGAGCCTGTAGGACGATGGTTGTTATTGGTTTCTTCCTGGCTTTAAAAGGACAATTACTGTATATTTGCTCTGTTAAAATCTTGTGGCATCTACTGTGCCTCTATAATATGGTTGAAGAGGTTCATTAGTGGTATTGTTGAAGTGAAACTCCTTAAGTGGCACCTACAGAAATTCCCTTGCACAAACTACCTTCATGGTGACGGAAGTAGAGTAACGGAAGTGACATTGTGAGCAAAAAGAGGCTGTTGGCGCGAGTCATTGTGGTCAAAAGTGGCTGTTTAATGTGTAGCAGCCGCCGGGGCCGGCGCACATGTACAGAGGCCTTCGTCGCTCGGTGCACATGCGCAGAGGCCTATGAAACTCGGCACGCATGCACCGAAGCCTCCGGCACTCGGTGCACATGCGCAGAGGCCTCTGGTGCTCGGCACGCATAGGCAGAGGCCTTCCGTGCACATGCGCAGAAGCAAGGTGCAGAAGCATGATGACACACACATTGTTACCCAATGGCATGAAAGGGGTTAGATGTGAAGTATCACATGGGTAAAATTGAACAAAAAGTGATATTTCTAATGGGTTTAAATGAGGTGATGGATGATTGTGTTGTCCTGGCAAGCACGCACACACACACACACACACACACACACACACACACACACACACACACTAGGAATTCACAGTTACTATAAATATAAAAGTACAAATAGCTAAAACAGGGTGTGTGTGCCGAGCACACATGTTCCAAGTCAAACTTCTAGTGCATTTTGTCATTGAAATTGTGTTTTGATTTTTAATTATAAACATAACCATCATAAATACAATTACTATGACAAAACAGTAACAAAAGACAAAGACGTTTCACTTAAAATTTGCGTGCTCGGCACACACACACTTTTTTTTCTGGGTTAAGTATCTTATACTATTCTGCACCCAGTTTTTTTTCTGGGTTAAGTATTTTATACTATTCTGCACCCAGTATCTTATACTATTCATGCACCATCCGGTCATGGTGATTTGCCATTTTTGAGTGTTTTAATGATGTTTTGTACTTCTAGGCTTGTTATTTGTTTAAGCCTTCTTTGTTAGCTGGGGAAAGTTGAGGGAGGTTGGCCTCTTCTATACATGTTTCCCTTATATCTACCTAATCTGGGATTGTTGTATATAAATCTTTGTAATATTTTAGAAATGTCTCGCATTTTTTTTTTTGCTTGCTTTGTTCTGTTTCCTTGTGCAGTACAGATACTATTTGGTAGGCTATTTTGGCATCTTTTGTTAAATTTGCCAGACGTCTTCCAGGTTTATTGCCCCATCTAAAATATTTATTCTTCTGGAAAAGCATTTGTGTTTGCACTTTTTCAGTATGCAGAGTATAATACAGTATATATCTTTCGTGTCTAAGAAGAGCTTTTTCATTTCTGCTTTTTATTGTTTGCTTTGTATGCTTGGAAGGTTTTGTCAAGTGAGATTTTAGGCTGTTTAACTTATTGTTCAGAATTTTGATTTTATATGCTATTATGTGACCCCTGAGTACTGCCTTAGAGGTTTCCAAGTATAATTGTGGTTCTGTGTTGTTGTGTTTATTATCCGTTTAACAATTGAACCACTGATTACTTATGTAGTCTTTAAACTCGTTTGAATTAGCAAGGTGTGCGGGCATGCGCCAATAACATGAAATGTACCCAGCATGTACCCAGCATGTACCTGGCTAGTTTAAGGCAAGTACAAGGCAAGTTTTAGAATACTCGTTGGCTCGTCTGTATATCTTTGGAATTATGTCGTTTTAGACTGATCCAAAATTGGTACGTGGTCAGAGATAATTATGTTTTCTATCTTTGTCATGTGTATTATATGAATTTCTTTGATTGTTATCAAAATGTGGTCTATTCTGAAGAACATATTGTGGGCGTGAGAGAAAAAGGTGTATTCCCACTCTAGTGGTTTTAGTATTCTCCAGGGATCACTTAGGGATAGACTTTCCCTGAAGGTTTTTAAAGTGTCTAATTGTGTGTGAGAGTAATGTGGTACCAACTTATTTCCTGATCTGTCAAATTTTCAGTCTTCCACCACGTTGAAGTCACCCCCAATGATAACAGTCAGCACACACTGTTCGAGTATCTTTTGGTATATATCTGTAAAGAATAGATGATTATGTAAATTTGGAGAATAAACATTGACCAATACAATTTTTGACCATTCAACTGTTATATCAACGAAAAGGTATCTTCCGTCAGGGTCTCTTATAGTTTTATATATAGCATAGTTCACATCTTTATTGATTAATATTGCAATTCCTCTCTGCTTCCTTATGAATGGTGCAATCATTGCTTCCTTAATACAGGGAGCTTTGACTCACTTTGTATCCTCCTCAAGTAGATGTGTTTTTTGTGCTTTGATCCACTTAATGTGGGAGATGATTTTCCTTCATTTTATCAGCAAATTTAAACCTCCTACATTCCATGATAATAATTTGACAGTGTTGATTTGAATCTGGGGATCCTTGGCCTCTGTTTTAGTGTCTCTTTGTGCTTGAATTTAGCCAACCCCCTTTTGTGTTCTTGAATTTTTGCAGTTTTGCTTGGATTATTTCAGCAAGAGGTCTAGCCCCACTCATTCAAATGGCAAAAAATCGCTATTTTAGCCTGCCAAAAACAATTTAAATGTATATTTCTATTGTTACTCTCTTTAGCAGGGGATATTTAACTCAACGCAGGCCCTCCCTTTCCACCTCAGTCACATAACCCTGATAATGCACCTTTCAAATTCCAAAAATGGCTCTCTGTCCCCCATATAAATATTCAAAGCCTGCTACCCAAATTGGATGAACTAAGGTCATGGTGTTTTATGCATAAACCTAAAGCCATAATTCTTAATGAAGCATGACTAACTCCTAAAACTCTTGATGCATTTATCTCCATTCAGGGATACTCAATTTTTAGTAAAGATACTGAAGGTTAAAAAAAAGAGTTATTTTATATTGAAGACACCTTACAATTTACACTTCTAAATTGCCCCCAAGTCCATCAAACTTTGAAATCCTAGTTTGTAAAATGTAGCTCCTGTTCTCAAGCCCATTCTCTTATTGCTGGCATCTACCGCCCCTTAAAACCTCACTTCAATCACTACAATCCCTGACTAATATCACTTATTTTCTTAGCAAAATTTCCTCTTTGAATGGGAAGAGTGATCTGTTCTTGGGGTTCAATTGGCTTGCCCCTAAAAACAACAATATCTGGACACAATTCGGGTCACTAAATGTAATTCAACCAATTTCCCAACCCACACGGACAAACTTAAAAACTTTCAACCATTTCTTATAGATTTTAATCTATCCTCCTTTCCCAACAGAATCAAATTTATTCAGTACGGTGTCAGATAGATTAAAAATAAAGGTGTCGTCCTCTGTATTAGTATTTAGATTCGGCTCCCTCTTTGTTCCAGGCTTGATAGACCCTTTGTTTTGATCTCTTAGCTGCATTTTATTTCCCCTTACTCCTTCTAGTTCAACATTTCCTAAGCTTGGGGGGGCTTCAGGTAAATCTACCACTAAAATATTGGTTCTATTGTGATGAGTTTTTACATGAATGGGAAAGTAGCTTTCTTCATGAGACTTCTTGTTGTTAGATGTCGGTAACCTTCTTTTATGGTTATATATTTGATATGAAGAGTTTTTTGTGTCAAATTCTCTGTCAATAGGTGACTCGCTATGTGTTATCTTTCTAAACACTAAAATTAGTCTACAGGATTGGTGTCTTTAGACAGATATTTATATCATATTGAGATGAAGACAAAAGTAGATATTTTAATGCTGCACACTTAAATGTGTTCCAACAAAACGGATTTGTTCAAGATCTCCTAGCTTAAATATTCACTCAAAATTAATTCCTCTTTAATAACAAAATATATCTTCTGACACAGGGCACGGCCATGGGCACAAAATGGGCGCCAACATATGCAAATCTTTACTTAGGGTAGTGGGAAAGATGTAGCGTATTCCATGAGGCACAACACAAATACGTCAATTATGTGGAACTCTGGAAAAGCTACATCGATGACATCCTTGTGCTGTGGAATGGTAGCTAAGGACTCCTTTGTCAGTACACAGAAATATTGAACGCCAATTAGCACAACTTGAAATTGACTTATAAAATAATGTCTTTCTAGACCGGAAAATCAGAAAGTATGTACTGTACAGTGGCGGCCACCTTTATCCTAACGCGGCCGGATACGTGGCGCTCTGATAATCGCAGGCAGATGTGTTTTTTTTTTTGGTCCCGAGTGAATTGCGTTATTTTCGCGCTCGTAATATTAGCATTTTATTATCGCTGTCTGTAATACTGCAATACCATCTAAAAACTCATGGGGCGTTCATGAGCTGTTGACTTGGGAGTCTAATACAGTACTTTAGCAGTTCAACCTACGTCAGTACACAGTCTGCGTGTGCGCGCGCAGTAATTGTAAATTTGCATATTTATACATGCATGTGCAGTGCTGTATGTCTAATTTGAAAATTGTTGAAATGCATAGGCGTGTGGCGTGTGCTGTTACTGTGTCACATTTTGGCATATACAGTACAGCGCTATCCCCTCGCTCGCCCCCGCACACACATAGGATAATTTACTGCACTGCAGTATTTCAACTTCTTATCTTATCTACAGTGCAGTACACCTCTCCCGCACCATTTCTTTGAATGTGTGTCTTTCTGGTTTCAATCACATTCCTGCTTGATAGCTGATGATTACTGCGCATGCGTCTGAAAGTTCACCAAAAAAAAAAAAAAAATTCTCCTCATTTTTATTTTTATTTTCTCCACACAAGCCTGCATACTGCACCGACACACTTTATTCGAGCAAATACCCAGTATGTACCTGGCAGATACCTGGAATGCACCGCTCCTCACCTCTGACAAGCCCCGTTGCATTTGCCTTCCCAGCCTGGGTTCATGCCTGGCTGACGGGCGGCTGATCTGTTAAATAATAATGATTAGGATTTAATAGGCTGCAATGCTTCGCGTGTCTACCAGATGGCATAAATTCATGAATTGTAATGCAGTATATATATATATACTGTGCAGTATTGCAGCCAGCGGGAATAAAATGCTTCAATCCCTGCCTGGAAAATACCTCAATGCACTCGGGCAGAAAACAGTCACAAACCTCAATACACCCGGGTATACCCGAATTCGTGGGACTAGCCGAGCTCGAATAAAGTGTGTCGCCAGTGTAAACCATCTTGATATTACGATATTCAATCTGTGCTGTAGCGTTTGACTGCACATGGTTGATTTGTGTGCTTTTTATGTACTGTATTTGGGATGTAGGGATCAAATTATTATGATGACCTGCCTTTTGAAAATATGCCATTTCTTTGAACTGCAGTAGAGCTAATCATTCATGCTGCTGAACCCTGTACACCCCTCCCCCACGCACACACACAAGGCTCGCTCAAGGATTTGAAACTCTTATCTACAGAGTCATTCAGTTTATGAAGCTTGTCATTGTGTTTTTAATCTGTCCCTAGCCGAGCATCACAAATCTATGCGCCTGCGTGTAATCCCCTTTGAGATGGGAGCTAGATGATTACTGCGCATGACTCACCCACCCCAACCCTTTGAGGCTTTGTTTACGGTAATGCTTTGGAAAATCCATTCTCGAATTTGATGTGTAAAACTGATTTGCACAGCACTGTGAGAATTGAGAGTTAAAAAAACAATTAACTGATTCATGCTGTTGATGCAATAAATTACCACTTTTTGTCATTCTTTCTTTTTCATTGGTGTAGGTGTGGGGTGGGGGGGTTGTTGACAATGATTATGATTATCATGAATGTAAATAAATATTTATTTTATCAGTAACAAAAAAAACAAATATAAAAATAATCATTAATAATACATAATGCAGTCTTTATTAAGTTCTTCTGTCAGATGGAAATTGAGGGCCGGCCGGTGGATAATCATGAATAATGCACATTGATAATAATATTAATTATAATATATAATATGTAATAATATATATATAGTAATATAATTTTTTCCGTCTTTATCTTCTTCCTCAATCTGTGTACAGTACAGTAGTTCATTGAGAGAGGAGAGGGTTTGTGTACATCAGTACTGCAGTTTAGATATTGTACACTTAACTGTACAAACAGTTCATAGACTGTACACGATAGCCCCCCTCTCCCCCAGTCCATCCTTTTTTTCTGAAAAGACAAGAAAACAAAATATTAGTGCAGTTATGTTCATACTGTATTATGGCATTGTGTGCTGTGTAGTACTGTCAAACTACTCTATACTGGAACTACTGTATACTCTGACTACTAGGAAAGAAAAAAATCTGTGCCATACTTACCATGTGTCATACTGTACTTACTGTACTTACAATACTACAGCACAGTACTGTACCATACTACCTTCCCGATGCTTGCCCATTACGTGCGATCACAATTGGCAACACAGTCGCAATATGGTCAATATATTTATTGCAGCGTTCCACGGTGAGTACATCGTTCCAAAAACTCAGTATGCCTTGCACCAACTCATCCTTTTTGGAGGGTTTCACGACTTTTCGGATATGGTCCTTCAGCTGATGCCAGACCATTTCAATAGGATTGAAGTCTGGCGATCTTTCATTGGAGGGGGAAAAAAAGGACAATTAGTTTAAGAGATAAAGTACACAGTAAAAACAGTGGGAAAAAATGAGACACGGTTACCGCACTTGCTCCGCTGGCGTCTTCACCCAGTTGATACAACGCTCAAGGATATGCGCTGTTGACGTGGTGTGCTCCGGATCGTTGTCCTGGTAGAAACGGTGACCATCCGGGAACTCAAGTGTGATGTATTCCACAATCTCAGGCACAATATTGTCTTGTAAGAGAGCTTTATTCATGATTCCTTTAACAAGAAAAGAAAAGTGCTCAAAAAACTACACACTAGTACAGTACAGTGCGTAAGGCAAAAGCGTGTGACATACATTTTACTGTACCTTCAAAGATGACGATGCATCTTGGTCCATGCCTAGAGATGGCAGCCCACACATGCATCTTCACTGGGTGTTTTGGTCGCGGCTTCATGGATATGCGACCTTTTTTGTGGAATTCAAAGGTGACAAATCTCTCCGGCGAAACAGTAGACTCGTCAGTGAAGATGCAATCCTGGAAAGTTTCTCCACTGTTGATCCATGCCTGGGCCTGGACCACTCTCTTGATTTTGTTAACGTCCCTTATCATAGGGTACGCTCTGTAATGACAAGGAATAATTAATTTTAGAGGTACCGTACAGTTTCTTAAACAACACTTTGACCTCCTGTATTGTCCTGTACTAACCTCACACGTCCATATTTCCATCCAATTTTGCGTCTCATCTTCTTTATGCTGGTCTCGGATACAGTGAGATTGTGATTTTCCTGCAGAGTGTATTTGACCCTTAATGCACTCTTCTCATCATTCTCTTCACTTATTTTGTCGACCAGAAGAGTTGTCTCCCTACAATGTACAGAAAAACAACAATACGGTAAGTTACAGTGCAGTAGGCCACAAGCACAGCACATCATTTGCAGTAAAAATAGTATACAATTAGAGAGATCTACACAATATATTGTTCTAATAATATGCAGCAATATACTGTAAACAATATATATACTGTTGTTATATAAATATACCGAAATAACTATAAAATTAGAGAGATCTACACAATATATAGTTCTATTAATATGCAGCAATATAAACAATATATATACTGTTGTTATATAAATATAACAATATAACTATAAAATTAGATAGATCTACACAATATATTGTTTTATCAATATGCAGCAATATAAACAATATATAAACTGTTGTTATATAAATATACTTACGCGTTAGTTACCGTTGGTGTCCTCGTGTGTTGCCTGGTTTTTTCGTGTGCATGATAGCACACGGTGGTTGATTGCACAACGAGTCCAGAAGCAGCTAACCAGCGTTGGATATCTGCAATTTGGTGTCCGCTCGTGTACATCTCTTTAATGCTCATGCTGAGCTCCTTTGAAATCTTTTTAACAGGCATTGCTGCAAGTAGAAAGAAATACAAACACAAGAATGTATATTCGATGTTTAGTCGATGTGTATTCAATGTGCAGTGAATCCACAAAATGGATGGTGTATTTATACGTTAATGGCTCACATTAGAGTACGCCCACTTTCAACACCTGTACCTCGTCGCCATGCATAAAAGGTTACACACTTTGCATAGCCCACCACTCGATGATCTTTATCTGAACTTGCCCTTGTCCAGATACTGCATTGTGCCATCTGCCTCTGCCGTGCCTGTCACGCAGAAAAGCGAAAGGCAGGAGCTGTTCCCAAACCAAGGCCAAAGCGACAAGCTAAGGCTACACTGGCGACACGTTTCTGCGCCCCATGCACGCATGCTCCCCGAGGGAGCCCTGGTGTCTCGCGATGTGGGGGACGGCGGTGGGGGGTTCCGGGGGACCCGGCGGACCCGGAGAGGAGAGATGGAAGCCCCGATCAGAGGACCGCTCCTCCGAGGCTTCGGCGCGCGCACGGGACAACCCGGCGCGCGCCTGGTTACTGTCGCGGCCGAGACCGGGTAAAGGTAAGAATAAACTCGGCCGCGACAGTAAGTAAGAAAACCTTCTGCTGACCCCAAAGGCTAAGGGTTTTAAAACACATAAGCCTTATTATGTCAAGAAGAAATACGGTGATTTACACTCAGCACAAAACAAATGGCAGTCAACCCATCGAACCCACAGACCACTTCCTCCAATACACTTCGACGACTTAAAATGTTTTTACATTGTACAGTATTTGTAAATAAATGTTTTTGTACTTACTCCACCAATAAAACAAAATGTTGATTTGTTTTAAATTGTTCCATTGTCTCCTTTTATACTGTAACAAAATACAGTGTTTCTAGAATGTACAGTACTGTCCATGCATACTGTAGGCATGCTCAGTACTGTACATCACATATACACATACAGTATGTACTGGAATACATGTAGAATAAATGCATACTTTTTATTTTCTCGGGTTTATTATACAGTATATATAAAAAGTATTGTATACAGTACGGTCTGAAAACATCAGCATACTGTTTCAGGTATTCTATCCTAATCAATAATAACGGCCACTAAACTGTAGACTCCGGTACGTGGTTTTTTAAATCCGATTCAGCAATGTGCAGGCATTATTACACAAAGCGATATTATCCATCGAAATCCCACCATTTGCCATTTTC
Source organism: Ascaphus truei (assembly GCF_040206685.1). Taxonomy (NCBI): domain Eukaryota; kingdom Metazoa; phylum Chordata; class Amphibia; order Anura; family Ascaphidae; genus Ascaphus; species Ascaphus truei. Next base: position 83,161,859 of record NC_134484.1, read on the forward strand.
CGCATGAGATGACAAACTTTTATTTTCTGAGGAAAAACAAAAGTACAAGTTTTACTGTAATGTCAGTCCCCTAAAGAAGTTCCCACAGTCAGCCCCACCAATAATTTTCTCGGGGGCGTCTTCTGTTCACATGCGCATGCGCCTACCGTCGATGTGATGACACGCATATGCGTTTCAAGAAGGTTCCAATGCGCATGCGCCTAGCTTTTCACCAATTGTGCAGTATCTACTGGAGAAGCCGCTCAGCCAATGATATTGCTTACAGGAGAATCGCTTGACTTTTGAATCGCACTGATATTGATTTAAAAAAAAAAAAAAAAAGTCTTTTTTTTTATGTATATCATGCATTTATGTATAATAAAATACAAGTTAAAAAAAAAAAAAAAAAAAAAACAGAATAAAATACGGCAACATTACTCACCATAGAATTTCCCAATCAGCTGGCTCCGGGCCACTGCTAGTTCAGTATTCTTGATCATACACGTCGTTGACAGGGACTACTACACCTGTAGTCAGCTGATGAGGCTGGAAATCGCTTAGGTACATGCAAGCTTGCTCGAAACTGTACGCGAAATCCAGCTCAGGCTGCAGGTATCCGTGCGTGGACAGACAGCAAGGGTTGTCACTGACGGTCGGACCGTTATTGGAAGCCGGTGCTGGTGCTGGCACATTGCTTGCCTGCGACTGACATTTCTTAGTTGGTTTTAACACGACTTTTCGCCTTTTGCCGTCTGCATGATCATAGATACAGGAAAAACCTGGTGATACACACCAATACCCTCCAATAAATTGAGGATCAATACGAAAAAAACATGGATCGCTACATAACCTTTTTCTTATTGCACGCTTCCACACATGAGGATCTGGCGAAAATTTGTAAAAGTCATAGTTTTCGATAAAATACTGATAAATTTGAACAACTGTTGCCATCTGATCATCTGTTGCATTAATCGTGGCCCATATTAAATAAGCGTACGTTCTGTCGGGTTTTTGGAACACGGGCTGCACTTGTACACTCATGGCGGGAATCTCTGGACAATAACCAGACCAGAAACTGGTGCTTGTCTTTCTTTAATATGAAAAGCCTAAATTGATACATTATTGTAACCTCTTCCTTCAGTCCCAAGGCCAATTTACAATAGACCACCGTGGTATTAAACGAAACACCTGCAAGTCGACACATTACTGAAGCGCATGCGCATTACAATTCATGAATATCTGCCATCTGGCGGACACGCGAAGAATTGCAACCAATTAAATCCGAACCATTATCAATAAACACATCAACCGCGCATCAACCGCGGCTGTGAATGCAACATGAATGCGGTATGAATGCGGTCAGAATGCGGCATGAACGCGGTGAAGTGCGTGGCATTCGAAAAAAAATCCCGGAAAAATGCGGTGATGTTGGAGAATAAAAGGGGCCGCGGCTGTATGTGGCACAATCAACACAACTTTTCATACAACAAAAAACAACTAACAGCTATTTACAGGCAGACCGCCGTAACACACAGGCCCTTATTAAATGCATCCCCACAGGACAATTCTTAAGGATTCACAGAAATTGATCTGACTTCTGTCATTTCATAAAACAAGCTGAACTAATGAAGAGTAAATTCCTAAATAGGGGATACAAAGTGCCTTGGGAAAGGAGAGACAAACATTTTTGCATGGACAAAAAGAGATGAAAAAGGACAAAAAGATCATTAGATATATAGGGACCTATAATTTACTAACTTCAATATATAAAAAATATTGGCACATACTCCTGGAAGACAGGGATCTCAGGGATCTCAGAAATGTCTTAAAATCTACCCCCACAATGGTCAGCAGAAGGTCAAAAACCTTATGGGCAGCCTAGTGCACAGTCACTTTAAAAATGACAATGCAACAACTCAAAGTAACTGGTTTTCTATACAAACTTGGGGTTCTTATAAATGCGACAGCTGCAAAGCTTTCAATTATATACTGTAAAATCTAGCAAAACCTGTTATAATCAAGAAGACACCAAAGAATTTATAATCTACAGTATTATAAACTGCAAAAAAACAGGTGTCATTTATATTATTACATGGTCCTGTGGATTAAAGTACGTCGGAAAAACTCACAGACAATTCTGTAGGAGAATTATAGAACATAAGGATCCATCTGAAATTCTCTTGACACCCCCATCTCAAAACATGTAAGGGAAATACATGGTGGTTGCCTGAAGAATCTGAGCTTCCAAGGCATTAAACATATCTCACATAACAGAGGAGGGGGGAACTGGGACCGCAGACTTTTGCAGCAAGAATCGAGATGGATCTTTAATCTAAACACTCACAAAGTACTAACAAAATTAATTAAGGTTCTGCATATACATCATTTATATAGATTATGATACATTAGAGAGATCTTACAATATATTAAATCCCTGACACCTAATAGTCACCGAATTGAAATGTGCCAAATGTACTGTAAGAGTCCTCTCATCTGTATTGGCTCTCGAGACAATACCTGAAAGAAAAGAAAAATAAACATTCATCAACAACCATATATAGACTGTCTAGATAGAACATGAACAGAACTTACCTCTAGCACTTTAATAAAAATATATATTCATTATGAACTGAAGTTCACTATCTATACACTAAATCTGCGCTGTCTGTTCTATGCAGCATGTGCATGTGTATGAGCAGTAATAATAGATTAAGCAACTGGAAATCTCCATGGTGAGTGAACACTATAAATCTCTGATCAAATAGATGGAGGACTCCACCCCCGATTAACCCTATTGGGAAAAATGTGCATTGGATGTGCGTGTGACATCACATACCACTAGGGTGGTAGGGGAGAGCTGTACCTACAGTCTCCACCCTAATGCGGGGGCAACCTTTGTTGTTAAAACTATATGAGAGATTAGGTAATGGTCCCGAGCTGACAAGCAGCCAGGCAAAGGAGAGCACAACTCATCAAAAAATGGAAACCAGAATGAGATGCCGTTAAAAGGTGAGGTTTATTCTTGTTAGGAATTGACCAACAGGCATAGAACAGGAGTGATCCTCTTACGCATTTCACGCTGTTCAAGCACTTTCTCAAAGAGTGATCGTCCCTGAAGCAAAATGCCTAAATGGATGCAGCGGACGTTATTCGAACACTTCACGCGTCATGTACATCGGAATCCCGATTTGATCTGAAAGAACGCATATTAAACATGTATATAAATAACATAACAATGTAACCATTATCCTAACTCCATTTGAGGACTTCAACCTGTTTGATATAAACAAGTCATTTGTAACCATAACATAACTGGAAACAAAGAAGAAGAAAAAGAAAAAATACACAAAATAAGAAACAAAAAAGAGGTATAAATTAATAAGAAGCAATAGATTAAATAAACTTAATAATATAAAAGGAAAAGAAAAAAGTCCAAATTGAATCACTATCACTGGTTAAAGTAAATAGAAAAAGACATAGATAAAAATACAGTTCAAAAATTGAGTATAGTCAATCAACATTAATGAGACATTAAATGAACTATAATCGTCCTTGCTGATTATAGATATCATTTATTCTATAGTATATATACTGTATAACCTCTAACATGGTTAATATTCAAATAATTAGAAATTATAGTGAAGTCTCATAGAAAATGATGCAGCTCCCAGTCTATGTTAATTCCATCAGGGGTTAAAGTTTTAAGTGAAAAAATCCAAAACATTTCTCTTTTATTTAACTGAGCAATTCTATCACCCTCTCTAATATGCGGAGGGATATGCACTAGGGCTGAAAATGTAAATGTTTTGGAAGCCCCTAATGGACACATAGTCCAATGTCTGGAAACTGGATATCTTAAATCCTTATGTCGAACGACCTGAGGTGCTCTAAGATACGAGACCTCAACGGTCTAATAGTGTGTCCAAAGTAACCCTTTACACATGCACAGCGAACCAGATAAACGACAAAGGACGTGTTGCAGTTGAGAAAGGATTGAATTTTAAATGTTCTCTTTGTATTTAAACGTTTAAAAGTTTTAATATGTTTCAGTTAGGAACATGCAGAACATGTTCCACATTTAGAAGACCCATTTGGAATATTAAATGTATTCTTGGTCTTTCTGGAATCAAAAAGGCTAGGTGAAAGAGATGAACCTATAGTTCTAGCTTTAGTGAAAATGAACCTTGGACCCTGTGATACTGTCGCAGCCGAGTTTATTCTTACCTTTGCCCGGTCTCGGGCGCGACAGTAACCGGGCGCGCGCCGAGGTGTCCCGGGCGCGCGCCGGAGCCTCGGAGGATCGGTCCTCCGATCAGGGCTTCCCCCTCCCCTCTCCGGGTCTGCCGGGTCCCCCAGAGCCCCCCAACGCATCCCCCACATTAGGAGCCCTGGGCACGCGCGCCGTGCGCGCACGCTCCCGATGAAGCGTGACCGCGCATCAATGACGCGCGGCACGCCGAGGGAAAGCAACGAGCAAGCCGGGACACCTCCCGGCTTGCGGTACTAGCCAGGTAAGAATAAAGTGTGCCGCCAGTGTATCCATGGTTTTAATTCCTTGTCCAATTTTAAAACTTCCCAATGTTTTGTATACAAACACAAAATAAGTGTCCCCGGCGCGAATGTGATCAGTCTAAGATACCGTGATCCAACAAAGACAGTCTGTGATACAGGGCTTCTTCTGCACTGTGGACCTTGCAGTACGGCACGGCTGCACTTTCAGCGTGAAGCTCATCAAACGAGCACCATCGCCAATTGAGGGAAGGTTCCACACGCCAGACCACGTGGGGTCCGTGGGAAGTTGTGTGTAGACGGGAAGTGTGTACAGATTCTCTCCCCTGGATTGACAAGTTTTTATTCTGTAAGTAGGGCTCTGTAGTTCTAGACAGGGACTTGTTGCTGTTACGTACTGCGCAATTGGTGTGCCCTTTGTTTCTGTTATTTCAGAATCAGTGAGGACTTCACATTAAGGACACCCTTCCCATCTGGAACTTTTATCAACCAGACCATCAACCCATCCAGAAGAAGCCCTGTATCACAGACTGTCTTTGTTGGATCACGGTATCTTGGACTGATCACATTAGCGCCGGGGACACTTATTTTGTGTTTTTTTATATTGTTTTATCAGATTTGGAATGATCTGTTATTTGTTGTTCCCCTAGGCTGCTTTTCTATCAATATTCACTCTATGGTTGATATTTATTATTATTATTCACATAATTTTACACATTTCTTTAAGTGTAGGTTAGCGCTTATAGTGGGTTTCTATTCGTTTGTTTGTTTTCCCAATGTTTTGTAATGATTGCTTTGATTTTTTTAGCTTGCCTGTTATATTGGGTAATAAAAAGAGGGGAAAGCTTTTCATTAAAGTTATATGATGATTTAACCCAGCTGTGCGCAAACTGGGGGTCGCGCCCCCCTGGGGGGGCGCAAGATTGTTTAGGGGGGGCGCAGGAAGCAGCGGCGATATTGCCAGTAGCAGAGGAAAAAAAGCCGTCTGCAGCTGCAATTTTTCTTTTGGCCAGTAGGTGGCGCTGTGCTCCGCTGTGCTACAGTACACAGCAGCATCTCGTTGCTTCCTGTATCAGCGTGTGTGACATGGGGAGAAGGGGTGAGTGAGACTGGCACATGGGGGGTGAGTGAGACTGGCACATGGGGGGTGAGTGAGACTGGCACATGGGGGGGGAGTGAGACTTGGACATGGGGGGAGTGAGACTGGGACATGGGGGGGAGTGAGACTGGGACATGGGGGGGTGGGAGAGTGAGACTGGGACATGGGGGAGTGAGTGTGAGACTGTGGCATGGGGAGGGTGTGAGTGGCATGAGGGGGTTGAGAGTGTGAGATGGGGAGGAGGGTGAGAGTGAGTGTGACATGGGGAGGGGGGGTGAAAGAGCTACTTGGGGATGGGGATGAGAGAGACACTGGCAGGAGGGAGAGAGACACACAATGGCTGGAGGGAGAGTGTGAGAGAGACACCGGGTGGAGGGAGAAACAATAGCTGGTTGGAGAGTGCAAGAGAGACACTGGAGGGAGGGAGAGGCAATGGCTGGAGGGAGAGGCAATGGCTGGAATGAGAGTGAGAGACAATGAAGGGAGGGAGACACTAGGGGGAGGGAGAAAGAGAGGTAAACACACGGGGAGGGAAAGAGAGTGGGGGAGACACTGAGGGGAGGGATAGAGAGGGACTGGAGGGGGTGTGAGAAATACAGGGAGTTGGAGAGATTGGAAGAGGAGTGTGAGACTGGAAGAGGGGAGAGAGTGAGAGACAATGGGTGGAGGGAGAAAGAGACACACTGGCTGGAGGGAAAGAGAGTTGGGGGGATGGAGGGGGAGACACTGAGGGGAGGAATAGAAAGGGACTGGAGGGGGAGTGAGAAATACAGGGAGAGGGAGAGACTGGAAGAGGGGAGAGAGGTCCTGAGAGGTTCTAATGTGGCGGGAAGAGAGAGATTAATAATACAGCAGAAATGGGAACGCTATTAGACAAATATTATAATATTTATTTTTAAGTTATGTAGTTTCAGCTATAAATACTTTTTTTGTAGACGCGTGGCGGGGGCGTTACAAAGCTGGTTCGCCCTCAATGGCTGAACCAGCTCACGTGCACTGACATCATGTGATTTTGATTACATAAGGCAGGGGGGGCCCGAGAAATTTTATGGATTAAAAGGGGGGCTCGGCATAAAAAGTTTGCTCACCCCTGATTTAACCGATCCAAGTCTTAAAGTGTTTTTTTTTTTTTTTTTTGGGTAGATGTTATTAGATCCAACCTATTAGTTTGATTAGCGTGTTCAAATACGTTTTGTAAATCTTCTTTTAAGTAACTTCTGGATAAAAATTTCGACGTGAGCTCTCGTGACTGAATGAGAAATGAATCCTGATTTGAGCACAGTCTTTTTAATCTTAATAACTGGCCTTTTGCAATACTGATGCAGCGGTCGTTATTCGAACACATCACTTAGTGCGGGAAGGCTGGAATTCATCCCGCGGTTTCAAATCGGGATTCCGATGTACATGAAGCGTGAAGTTTTCAAATAACGGCCGCTGCATCAGTATGTTTAAAGAGAGCTGGTGGGTGACCACTATCAGCTCTTAAGTATGTGTTCCTGCTGTTAACTTTTCTATATACATCCGTCTGGCTGGTAAGGTTAGTGTCAATATATAATAAGAGATCTAAGTATGAATGTGATTATAGTGAAAAGAATAAGTGAACTTAATGTTATAGATATTATTATTTAAAGTGTTGATAAAGGATATTAATTATGTCTCATTCCCATGCCTGAGATCGTCAATATATCTTCGATAAAAAATAATCTGATTACGAAATGTGTTAGTAACCCCATGGATGTGTAAATATTTCCACCACCCCATAAGTAAATTAGCATAAGCAGTTGCAAAAGATGTACCCATAGCAATATCACGTGTCTTTAGATAAAAGGGGTGATCAAATAAAAATAATTATGTGTGATTAAGAATTGAATGGCTTCTAAAGAAAAGTTCTTTGTGCTGATGAGATACAGTATTTGAAGATCCCAAAAAGTGTTGCACCGCTCGTATACCATGTGAGTGATTGTGACAGAGCTACCTATAGGTGAGGTCAGATAGACACTTAGACAGAGGAGGAACCTTAACTGGATTGGTTTATTAACAAAAAAAAGACAACTAAAACATTGGGTACACTGTCCCTTTAAGGCAAAACAAAAATTATAAAAATCAAATACTATTCCTATTAGGGAAACTAGTATACACAGGTCAAGAAGGTTCTTAACCCCTTAGGTGCTCAGTAGAATATAGCGGGTGGTGCCGCCCTTTCTATCTTACTGGCTGGGTAAGCCAGTTACCAGTCCAAACTTATAACCACAATATTAGTAAGACAGGGAACAATCTATAAAGTCTTATCTGATATAAGAGGGTCTCTGCGTAGCTCCAACCGCAATCAGGAATGACAGTTCTGGTAAGCAATCTTTATCCTGGGTGTGATTCCCAACTGGACCCCACAGACATGCTTCCTTCAGTAATAGTGTCCAAAACAGCCAGCCTCTCTGCTAACTGGAAGAAGTCTCTCTACCCTCCTGGGGAAAAACAAACTCACTGTCTTTGGCAACTTCCTGCCTTTTATAGCTACCCAATCAGGAGTTCATTGTCCACACCTCCCAGTTCAGGTATGAAATCCGACACCCGTGCAGCTCAGAAAGGGAGTTAACCTCTTCACTCCCTTACAGTGATTAATAATGGTATATAAAAAAGTCACATTGAGTGTAACCCAGAGGTACTGTAAGATTTTGACCACTTCAAATCAGCCACTGACTGGAAAAGATCAGTGGTGTCACATAGAAACGATGGTAATACCTGCACCAAAGGCTGCAAGTATAAGTCAACATATCTGGACAATCCATCTCCCAAAGATCCAATATTCGCAATGATAGGCATACCGGGAGGCCTGTCAAGGGATTCATGGATCTTTGGGAGATGATGGAAAATGGGTATAACTGGGTGTATGTTCAATAGAAATTTATATTCTTTGTCATCAACTCATATAAGATCTTTCACAACCTCAACAGTTCCCTCAATTCTTCAAGAAAAAATAATGTTGGATATTTTTTAGATGCCTGCTCGAAGATTCGTCTGTTAACTGACATAATACTTCCACCATGTATTGATCAGTGTGCTGTATCACTAAATCTATATGAGAGATTAAGCTACTTCTAGGGATGTGTTAAACCCCTGTTTTTGGTGACTTATTTACCCAATATGATATACCTCATGATTTAGAGCACTCGTGATATGATCCCAAGCATTATGTGTGAGCTATTGGTTATGCTCTATACACGGTTCTGTTTAATTATGATAGTCTACTGAGTGTTTATATATAAAGTCAAGTGCTACACATTTTGTTTCCACTTGTAATTGATTTCTTTTTTAAATAATTACTTATTAGATCTACTGTATTAGGAAGCCAACATGATATAAAGTGTTAATCAGAAGCCTCTCTACCATACCTTCATAATTAATTATAGACTCTAGAGGATTTATATACAAAGTCAAGTGCTATACATATTGTTGCACTTTGTAAATTATCTTTCTCTAACACAGCTGTTTATTAGATCTATTATATTAGGTGGCTAATGGATATCATTATAGACTTAAATATCTAAGGCCCCACCCAGTGGATTATCTCCTTCCTAACAAACTGCATTTTGAGATAATAAAGCTTTTCTAATTATCCTCCTCTCCTGAGTGGTAAGAGATACATAGGTCTACTTGTCTGTAATTTCCCACTGTACCACTTTGATACAATTTTTGAATATTTTTTGTGCTGCTTCTCTCTTTCATCTTGAGAGTGGGACTCACACGTTTATATATATTATAGTTCTTAGTGATTTTCAGGGATCCCTTTGTTCTCCTAGCACCGTCATACTGTACATTATATTTCAGAACTTGCTTACATTGGTGTTGCTGTCTGTCACTTTGTATGTCCATTGTTATTTTTGCCACAAGTCCAGAAGATCTCCAGCAACAAATCTGAGAACTCACCGAAGCAAATAAGAAATGCACCTCCTTTTAAATCTTAGCTAGACCAAAGTTATGTTCAATAAATAGGTCAACTCTGCAAAGATCAAAATAAATGGAATAAAACTAGAAGAAGTAACAATGCATGGGAACATTTTGAATGAGATCAATCGAAGAATGAGGGTGTGATGGAGTGAATTGGAATCTTTTAAGAGAATTTTCCACTGCACCTCAAGAGGAAATTGTTCAACCAATGTATTCTGCCTGTGCTCTTGTATGAATGCGAAACGTGGACCCAAAATGCAGATAATTCAGAAGCTTTAGACCACTCAAAAAGTAGAGATGTATGCTGGGTCTTACCTGTAGAGAACAGAAAAATTATTAATTTGTTCGCAAGCAAAGAAACGTCTGTGACATCATAACAAGGGTGAAAACATTAAGTGGGCCTGATAGACATCAAAAATAAATTACCATTTTTGGATGAAGATGGTACTCAACTGGATTTCAAAGGAAATTATAAGACCAAAACAACTACTACAAATAAGATGAGAAGATGAAATCCTAAAACTTGTTGGAGCAACGTGGAGAAGAGGCTTGCTGCCGCATTACACGGAATAAAATTGGGAGGCCTTCACCCAGCAGATGGTCGACACGGTCTGAAAATTATAGTAATATGTATGTGTGTGCAAAAGCATAGTGACATATCCCCCCACCATCTTCATGACCACACTCTGTTGGGCAAAAGTTTGTGATTAATCTCAATGTCCTGTTCTGTTGAATGTTATTGTTAATGTTTTATTTTTTATATTAATGCATTTACATTAGTGTAACCCCCCTTTGGGATTACAATGGCCTTAAGGAGTAAACTGTATGAGCCCACACAGAGTAACACCACTTTCCCATCGCATTGTGCTGGGTGACTAGGCATAATGATAGCTTTGCCCTCTTCTATATAGTGATAGTGAAATAATAGCAGGATGTATAAAGGAGAGAGAGGGTTCTAGAATGTCAGTGCCTTGGAGGAGACACAGAGGTGGGTCATCACTGAGTATAGTGTATATAAGTAGTTTCATAATAACCATGGAGATTAAAGAACTTTTTAAGACAGCATGCTTTGGTTGTAGAAGTCCGGGAGGAGAGCTCTTCAGTACTGCCTGCTGCCTGGAATGTGACATTAGGAATCTCTGGCCTTACCAGCACCTTACCAGTACACTTATGAACTCTGCCCAGGGTACTAGGGGACTGAGTGATGCATTGGATGCTAGACATAAACTTGCAGGATGTTATCACTGTGCCGTATTTCTATTGATATAAAAAAACAGATATGTTGTGTGCCCTGCCATGGAAATCTGTATTTGATATTATTTACTCACTCACATTTAAGACGAGTGGCATATGAGAGTATTTGTTGCTCATTTGGATTTCAAGTGAATAAATCATTATTTGTTCTATACATTCTTCAATGTGAAAATGTATGGAGCAAATGATAATTGGATATTTTATTATTCCGCATTCAAGATAGTAATATATTGTAGAATCTTGCTATATATAAAGAAAGTATACTACATTTCATTTTAGATACAGTATGATTGAAGGTGAAAAAAATATGTACTGTACCTAAGAACTTTTGATCACTTTTGATTATTTTTTAGTTACAAGAAAAAATACAAATACATTTTTTTTATGGTACCACTCATACAGCAGCACTGTTTCTCAATGCTTTTATTGATTGTGAATGCTTGAAGGTGCTTTCAGATCTGTTCTGCTATGGAAAAACTTGTGCTAACCTTTTAAATTATTGATTTTATTAAGGAATGGAAGTGCAGGACTTCCATTGGAAATATAGCATTGCTGGTACACATCTTTTCCCTTTTCAATTGAATATATTGCCTGAAGTCTTTGTACAGTATATCCACACACTTTGTATTGAGAAAATAAAGACAATGAAAAAAAAAAAATATTTTGAACTTATTTTAAAAACAAAGATTTTGTAGGAGTACAACCTAAAAAAGGAACAGGCCCTTTTTTTTTTTTTACTGTGGATAAGAACCACTGCTGCACATTAGCTAATAACCATTGGGTAACTACACATTATTTCAAGATAATGCTATGTACGTTATCTTTAAATATACTTGTGTACCAGGGTACCTACCCTCCCTTGCCTCCTCCCTGGCAGTGGTCGCATCGCATGGGAGGGATGGAGTCCAAAAAGGAAAATGGTACACAGCTGAAAAATGCAACTTGGACAGAAATAACCATTTGAAAAGTATTTATTAGTTAAAAAAGAGGGCTCCCATCAACACTACCCATATCCTGCACGACGGAGGCAAGCTGATCAGGGTGCTGCTAACACCCGCTGACCGGGAAGTGGCTTACACCTGCACTGTGACCAATCCAGTCAGCCGGGAGCATGCAGCGGTGGTGCTGTGGAACAGCTGTGCTGCTAACTCAGGTTGCATCTGGTCATCACGAAATCAACAGTTTGCTGATCATTCCGAAATTTGAACTATCTCCATTGGATAAAGAAATCAACCTAATTGGACTTATTAGGCGCCGGTATCCCTTTATTGTTATATTAGTTAAAAAACATACAGGTACAGTCCTGACAGAACCTCTAACATGTTTAATGCACAGGGCTCTTTGTCAAAGAGTGATCTGTCAGGATAAAGGGTGCCTTGATATAAAGTGTTTTGCTAATGAATCAGCTGAATCTGAAGTAATTACACAGTGACTAAGAACACCTGTGTAAGATGCCAAAGTACTGAATGTATGAAAATAACAAAGTATAACATAATAAAAACAACGGACAAACAAAGGAATAACAAAAATATATTGTGCAGACCTCACCTCCAGTGAAAATGGAGAGAAAGATGCAAAATATAAATAATAACGAATGAACTGCTAAAAACAACACTTATATAAACAAAGCCAGTAACTACCTATTAACTCTAAAAATACATATATAAATATACTGTATGGAGAAAATTACATTTGCAAAAAATACATTTAGAAAAAATATATATTAACATGGAAGAACAATAATATGGAAGAACACTAAATCTCCCATCATATAAATAATATAACTGGAAGAAAAGGGAGGGGGACTGAAAAAGACTATAGAATCATAACATAATTAAATTCATAATAATCTTAAGAAATAATATTTAATCATATCAAAAAAATTCACGTTCCCATTCAACATTTAAATCTTTGAAAACATGAGTGTCAAGGGTGAAAATCCAATACATTTCTCTTTTATTCAAAGAGTTAAGTCAGTCACCTCCCCTATTATGTTGTTCAATATGTTCAACGCCCCAAAACTGGAAGTTATCAATACCCCTAATCTGCGTTCAGAAAAGTGCCTAGACACTGGGTCTATGAGATCCTTCTTTTTGATCAATCTTGCATGTTCTGCGATTCTGATTTTTAGGGGTCTAATAGTTCTCCCTACATATTTTTTTATCACAGCCACACAAAATGACATAAACGACATAACTTGTGTGGCTATTGATAAAAGAGGGAATTTTGTATTTGAATTTGGGCTGTACAGTATTTAATTTTTTAGTAGGTTTGGCAAACCAACAACTTCCACAGTGACCACATCTATGGAACCCAAAGGGTATACCACGGATGTGGTCCTTGGGTAAAGAATTAAATAAGCTCGGGGAAATAGAAGCCAGAGTTTTAGCTCTTCAAAAGGCAAACCTAAGGCCATCTTTAGTAATCAAATCGAGATCCGGGTTTAGTTTTAAGGTGCCCCAGTGTTTATGGACTATCTTTCGAATCGGATTTGCCTGTCCATTAAATTGTGTAATAAACAATGGATTTGCACTTTTTTTTTTTTATGTTTTTTGCAACAGACAAGATCTTTCCTATCAGTGAGACTGGCTTGTTGAAAAGCTGAATAAACATCTTCCAGATCATAACCTGTTAGTCTCACACTGAGGTCTTTAGAATGTAACAAACAACAGGGAAGCCCAATACTATATCCAATATGACAAAAATACACAGTAAAATACTTATATATTCTCTTGAAAAAGGGTCATTTAGTTTAACCCTTTGGCCAAAGCATTGTAAGCTTGTGAGCCACGACAAGGCAGGCCCTGTTCGCAAGTCCTAACACTACCAGATAAAATACTAATATATCTCTATTAGGATTAAAATTCTCATTTACCTCTATTATGAGGGAGGAAGACCACCATTGGGTCTATATCCAGTTGAATGGAAGGACCTACTCAGGACCTACTCAGGACCTACTCACTTGGGACAAAAATACACAGTAAAATCCTTATATATTCTCTTAAAAAAGGGTCATTTAGTTTAAACCTGTGGCCAAAGCATTTTAATTTAAGATGAGACGACCTACTGTATTTTTGGATTATTATTTATTATTTTATTTATAAAATGTTTTACCAGGAAGTAATACATTGAGAGTTACCTCTCGTTTTCAAGTATGTCCTGGACATAGTTAATATGACAAATAATACATGGTTAAATACAGTTACATAAATGAACAGGGTATTCATTATATACAATGCATTGCATGCACAGTTAGAGAAGATGTATATTATAGGCGTACGTAACGGTTACAGACCAGATTAAAATGTGAGACAGTCTTAGTTTTGAAAGAACTTAAACTAGTGGTGGATGTGAGTGTCTCGGTAGGTTGTTCCAGTTTTGGGGTGCACGGTAAGAGAAGGAGGAGCGGCCGGATACTTTCTTGAGCCCTGGGACCATGAACAGTCTTTTGGAGTCCAATTTCAGATAAGTACTGCATGAGGTAGGGGTGAGGAGCTCGTTCAGATAGATGGGTAGCTTGACCAGAAAATATTTGAAGGCAAGACAGGAAAGGAAAACTTGTGCCTAGACTAGTGTGATGACCAATATAGTTCTTTGAGCATTTAGCAGTGTTGTGTCTTGTAATTGTATTGGAGAGCAAAATGACAAATTGAATTGTAGATGGTGTCAAGTTTGCTAAGGTGGGTTTGTGGATTATTCATTTTTCCTTGATTATCCTGCACAAATAAAATTGCTCCTTTTTTAAATTGATCAGAATCATTTGAACCCCTCCCCCCCAAATAAAAATTGCAGTATGCCACCCACCTCATAAAGTACAGTATACTGTACATGACTGTAGAATTAAAAAGCTAGTGATTGTAAGAATGGCAAACATTGTTAAGCCCATGTCTAGAAAAAACAAAAGTGATGTCTCTTTTTTTTTCTGACTTGAAATTCACATGGAATGCGGAGTCAGACATTCTCGCCAAATCCCCAAGACGGATTTATAGTATCACACTCATCTGGGTGTGCAGGATTATACCTGTACCTGTAGTTCAAAGACATACACACATGCACCTAAATATGATGACACGCATATGCGTTTCAACAAGGTTCCAATTAGACATACACGCATGCGCATAAAATAAAAACAGTATGAAAAGAAGAGCAAGACTAGCAAAAGTTGGAAGTATTGAATAATAAATAATACATATAGAATAAAAGATAAACATTTTATTTTGGGGTTTCTTAGTAGAATTAATTACACATGCAAGTCTACTGTAATTACACTGCAAAATGCAACGTCAAACAGTAGTGATGATTACTGTACAATGTAAAAAAGTATTGAATATGAAATCATAGCAGCATACTGCATAAGGTTTTCTATAAAGCTCACAATTATTCTTTCCTAATCAATAAAAATTGCACTGTTACTTTAAATTTTTTGCCTACTTGGATTTTTAAATCAGATTCACAATGCGCAAGCAACGTTTTAAGAAAGCAATATTAGAGGTCCATCAAAGTTCCTCCTTTTGCCTTTTGCCGCTTAATGTCAAAGTTTTTTTTCTTGGGGGAATAAAATGATGCTATGATTTCTGGTATTGCGGATGCGTCAAGTCACATCATTGGGAATTAAAGCAGCAGATCAAGCAATATCCTACATGTGTGTCTGTACAATGAGAATAAACTTCATATAGGTTCTGGCTCTTGAGCCCTGCCCTCTCCCTTGCTGTCCACCAATTGTATCTACTGTAGTAACTGCTCAGTCAATCAAATTGCAGGACTACATTTTCAATAATTGTGCAAGAATTTAATTAAATTAAATAACCCTGAGCAAAGGGAGAACGGACCGATCTGTAGCTTACTGTAGCTAATCAATTGTCTGTGTGCATATTGTATTGATGCACATATTGTTTTCTTTTTTTTTAAATAATATATATTTTTAAACATAGCATCTTAAACTGCAGCTTTAAACTTAATACTGTACTGTATTGTGTAATACAGTATACTGTAGTACATTAAGGGGCCTATGCAGAGAGCAGCGGTGGAATTAATTGGAGATGTTAATAAATAGTACCTTTTTTGGCGTGATTTTATCTCCATATGCAGAAAGGTCCTAAAACTGCATTTAAAAATCTGCATATGGAGAGTTTCAACCGGCGAGATGCGCGCTGGTGAAACATGTTTTAAAAAAAGCGTGTTTTTTTTTTTCTTCTCCCTCTGGACGCCGAGCTCCAGCTTCCAGCAACTTTTGTTGGCGGAGCTAATTGTTGAATTTTTCTCCATTTTAATGGCGCGATCAGCCGCTAGATGGCGATCGCGCCTTTCTGAATACGGCACTTTTGAAACCTGGCGAGATTTAGGTTCTCGCCACCCGCGCGGCGAGATTTAAAAAAAAAAAAAAATGGCGCTTTTTTTTTACTCGCCATTGCCTGCCTTTCTAAAGGCATATTTCGCCAACAAATGCCGCTAATTCAGTTACCGCAGCTCTCTGCATAGGCCCCTATATTTTCCTTCATTATAAACTTTGCCAAACAGGTGGAGATGAGCCACTGTCACTCCCATAGTTTGCATTATAATTGACAGGTGACAGCTGGCCTGCTACACCTGTAGTTGACAGCTGATGAAGCTGGAAATCTTTTTGGTACACAAAGCTTGCTGGTACATGTACGTGAAATTAGGCTCAGGCTGGAAATTTTGCAGGTATTCCTGCGTGGACAGGTACACTGGCGACACACTTTATTCGAGCTTGGCTAGTCCCACGAATTCGGGTATACCCGGGTGTATTGAGGTTTGTGACTGTTTTCTGCCCGAGTGCATTGAGGTATTTTCCATGCAGGGATTTAAGCATTTTATTCCCACTGGCTGCAATACAGCACAGTATATATATATATACTGCATTACAATTCATGAATTTATGCCATCTGGTAGACACGCGAAGCATTGCAGCCTATTAAATCCTTATCATTATCATTTAACAGATTAGCCGCCCGTCAGCCAGGCATGAACCCAGGCTGGGAAGGCAAACGCAACGGGGCTTGTCAGAGGTGAGGAGCGGCGCATTCCAGGTATCTGCCAGGTACATACTGGGTATTTGCTCGAATAAAGTGTGTCGGTGCAGTAGCAAGGATTGCCGTTCACCAGGTTTTCACTGATGGTCAGACCGTTATTGTAAGCCGGTGCTGGTGCCGGTGCTGGCGCTGTTGCCAGCACATTGCTGGATTAGGATTGACGAATCTTATATGGATTAAACCCAACCTTTCTCCTTTTGAAGTTGCATGATCAAACATACTGTAAAAATCTGGGACCACACCCCAATACCCTCTTCTATCTCCGGGTGCAGGGTCGATGCGAAAAAAACACTGATCGTTACTTAAGGTTTTTCTTATCGAACGCTTCCACCCACGAACGTCAGGTGAAAATTCGTAAAAATCATAGTTCGAAATGAAATATTCATATATTTCTCCTACAGTCGCCATGTTATCTTTTGCAGCATTAATTAAAGAACATATTAAAAATGCATAACTACAGTCAGGTTAGTTATACATCTACGGTGTGCACATTATGTCCAGTCCAGTCAGCAATTGTGCAAGGATACTGTAGGAATGTAGAAAAAAGCACAGAGCTTTGGGTTTTATCAGTTTTTATTATGAAACACCTACATTTGATAACATCTTCAAGGACCAAGGTCGATTCACACTGGACCACTGTGGTAGACTTGGTTTTTATCTGTTTTTTCAACACCTGCAAATTGACACAGTAGCACAGTACAGTACACATTACAATTTATTAATTTCTGCCACCTGGTGGATAAGCGAAGAACTGCACCCAAAGAAATCCAAAACAATTAAGTTAAAACAGATCAACCGCTGTAAACACAGGGGTGCCTGGCCTGCCTGGCGGCGTGAATGCGACATGAATACCATGTGGAATACAGCAGTTCACACAAAAATGGCTCTGTGATATGTTCGAATGACGGCCGCTGCATCTGTACCATTTGCACATCTCCTTGCCCCCCATTGCATCCTAGTTGATTCCTCTAGCAACATAGACCTGAACTGCACCAATAATTGCGATATGTCCCACTGCATAAAATCCAATGACTGGACCAATAACAAATTGTTTCCCCCACATGCAGTAATACTATATCAGAAAGGGCCCTTGCCCTTTACCTAGGCAACTTCTCAGGAAGCATCTGATACCATCTCATGACTCTACTGCCAACCCACATCATCCTTGCAAAGTCTGCCCTTATTCCCAACTGCCTTCCACCTGGCCTACACGCTGCCCGCTTCACTACCCAATGAACATACAGTATTGTGAGAATCCCTGCAAAGTCAAAGATCCAGAGTGGTGCGACCTGGAAAAAAATACAGATAACAAAAATCAACCACTAACACGCTTAACAATTTACATATGGTCTAACATAACCTTTAAACCGCCTAATGACCACCTGCCCAATTCCTTAACAGTTGCCTCCCTTATGCCTAGTCTAACCTCTCCCCAATCCTGAAGGAATGAGAACTGATTATCAAGTCCCCAAAACCCTGCTACCGCTGCACATTTTTTCAAAACCCTTACATACTGAAAATGGGACAATGCTGTTACGCCGGTGCTGCCCGCAGACCAGACCCGTCCTTTATAGTGAGGTGGGGACGTATATGTGCACGCACCCGCAGCAGAAGGAGCGTGTCCGGAGTGTGGTGTTTGGGGTTGCCTGGTCAGGTGGGAATAGCTGTAGCAATACTTGCCGGTACCGGAAGCAGAGTAGTAGTAGTTGCCATTAGCCAAGGACAGGGATAGGTGAGGTCCGGAAGGTAGGGGTCCGAGCAGGGGTCCAGGGACGAAAGAAGCTGCATCATCAGGGAGATCCGGGGTCGAGAGCCAAAGAGAGAAGTCCACCGAGCCGAGTCGTAACCTGAGTAACAAAGACAATAGGGAGAGCGGGAATAGACATCCACAAGAGAGACTATGTCGAGCGATGTGAGAGAGGTAGGACAGATACTAAATACTGTGGCTGACCAATGGGAAGCGGAGGCAGGCCTGGAGGAGCCCGAGGAGCTGTCCAGGATTGGTCCCCATAATAGGCCGCCAGGTGGTAAGGTTTAGGGTTAACTGGTAACCAGCACGTGGGCGGGGGCAGGGCTCCACTGCCAGAGCAGTGAATAAATTAACTTGTGTCGGTACGCGCCCCGTAACGGGAGTGGATGCGTGTGCAGGGGCAATGGCAGGCGCCCGAGCACCAGCCGCACGTGAAGCAGCGGCAGCCTGACGGAGAGGACGGGGGAGCCCCCCCACCACGGAGGTTGGGCAGGAGCGGTGAGGAAAGATCCCCACAGCAGTGGGAGCCGAAAGAGGTGAGGGGAGGTCACGCTGCGACTGCCGTGACCCCCGAGTCCTCACAGTACCCCCCCCCCCTTCAGGGTAAGCCTCAGGACGATACTTCCATGGTTTGGATGGAATCTTTTTCCGGAAGCGTTTAAGAATTCCTGGTGCGTGAATGTTGTTAAGAGGTACCAAAGACCTTTCTTCGGGTCCAAAGCCCTTCCAATGGACCAAGAAATGGATTTTACCTCTGGAGAGACGGGAATCTAGTATGGCTTGGACCTCGAAATCTTCATTGCCCTGTATGATCACTGGATCAGGTTTAAGAGTGTGGTCCGGAAATAGAGGACTAGAGATGAACGGTTTGAGAAGTGATGTATGAAAAACATTAGAAATTCTGATGCTTCGAGGTAGTTGAAGGCGGAAGGCCACCGGGTTAACCTGCTCCACGATAGGAAATGGACCCAGAAACCTAGGTGCCAATTTTTGGGAAGGAGTTTTGAGGTGGATATTCTTGGTAGACAACCAAACCTTATCCCCTGGCTTGTAACTGGGCGCAGGTCGGCGATGACAGTCAGCCTGTCCTTTTGAAGTCAGGGAGCATTTTGAAGTGCGGATAAAAAATTTTCCCAAGAGTCCTGTAGGCGGGAGATGTGTTCATCTTCGGCTGGTATTCCAGAGGAAATAGGAAGGCGAGCCGGGTGGAATCCGTAATTAATAAAGAAAGGCTTCTCACGAGTAGATTCGTTCCTGGAGGAATTAAAGGCATTCTCAGCCCAGGGAAATTCCGACCAGTCGTCCTGGCAGTTAGAGACGAAGCACCTTAAATATTTCTCGAGGGATTGATTAACCCTCTCGGTCTGCCCATTAGATTGAGGGTGATATCCAGAAGAAAAAGAAGAAGAAATGCCCAGTCTCTTGGTGATGGTCCTCCAGAATCTGCAAACAAATTGAGAACCTCTGTCTGATACGATGGATTTGGGAATACCATGGATCCGGAAAATCTCCCTGGAAAAAATATCAGCTAGGGTGGGTGAGGAGGGTAATCCTTTGAGAGGAAGGAAATGTGCCATCTTGGAAAACCTATCCACCACTACTAGAATGGTGTTCATGCCATTCTACCTAGGCAATTCGACAATAAAGTTCATGGATATGTGAGACCAGGGGCGCTCTGGGATGGCTAAAGGGATAAGAAGACCCTGGGGTTTCTGATGAGGTGTCTTATTGCGTGCACATACCGGACAGGCCCAAGTGAATTCAAGGATGGTTTTGGCCATATTGGGCCAACAGAAGGTGCGACGGATGAGGTCCAATGTCTTCCTGATTCCCGGATGTCCTGCCGAATGGGAGGTGTGCCCCCAATCCAGAATCTCAGGAATAAACTTGGGCTCTACGTACAAAGTGTCCTTCGGTTCCTTGAGATCTCTAGGCAGGTGTTCTTGAGACTTGATGATCTTTTCAAGATTTTTGAATGCAGCGACTGCGAGGATCTTTTGCTTGGGAAGGATGGACTCGGTAGTATTTTCTGGTCTTTCTTCTGAAGAATACTGTCTAGAGAGGGCATCCGCCTTGACGTTCTTGGTACCGGGAATGTAGGACAAAATAAAATTAAACCTGGAGAAAAATAATGACCAGCGGGCTTGGTGGGAGCCTAAGCGGCGGGCACTCTCGATATACAAAAGGTTTTTATGATCCGTGAGAATCGTAAAGGGCTCTTTTGACCCTTCTAGAAGATGCCTCCATTCCTGAAGAGCCAACTTGATGGCCAAAAGTTCCCTATTGCCAACGTCATAGTTCCCCTCAGCTGGAGAAAATTTCTTAGAGAAAAAACCACAGGAGTGGAGTTTATCCTGGGTAGAAAATCTCTGGGATAGAACCGCGCCAGCCCTCAGTCCGAAGCGTCTACCTCGAGGGTGAATGGAAAATTGGTATACGGGTGATGGAGGATGGGAGCTGAGACAAATGCTTGCTTCAAAGTTTCGAAAGCCGTGAGTGCTTCAGGTGACCAAGTTAAAGGATCCGCTCCTTTTCGAGTCAGTGCCGTGATCGGAGCGATGATGGAGAAAAAATTGCGAATAAATTTCCGGTAATAATTGAAGAACCCCAGAAAGCGCTGGATAGACTTGAGGGAATCGGGTTGCGGCCAGTCCGCTACAACTTTAAGGAAAAAAGATGGAGAGTGACCTCCATAGTTCCAATGCTACAGAAATCATGTAGAGGTATATAGGCAAAGGGAAGTGGTCTCAATGCAGGTATATCATAATGATGATAAGTTAATAAAGCGAGGGGTGGCTAAATGGTATGATAAAACCAACCGGGGGCCCAAAAGCAAATAGGAACTAGAGATACATTGTGATCTGACCGCAGACACACCACCTGTAAACTCAATAATTGTCCCGCAAAATGCTTCCCTTAACCGATAGGTAACTTGCTCCCCAACAGTAGAGCTGTGTAGCAAAATAAACTCCCGTAACCTGTAACATGCGGGTACACAGCTGCTGGAACCGGGAAAGCAGTGCGCTCCTGCACAAGGTTCTAAAGGATGCCACTACTGCTCTGCCGTCTGGCGGTCGCGCCAACTCCTCAGCCCGTCGATGTGGATGACGTCACGAGAGTAATCAGCTGCGCTTGACTGGAGACCCGGCTTACAGTGCACTCAGGCACGTAGTTGATCTGGGGGCCGCCTCCAGAAAGCAACCCACTTTGCTCTGACTGAGGACCCAGCAGGCAGTGCGCTCCGACGCGTAGTATGTCTGGATACCACCTCTGTTGAATGATAGCGATCAGCACCTGCTAACGATATGAGACCTCTGTGTGCTCCGTTCCAAGGTAATGATAGAGGTGGAAAAAATGATGAACAGTCACTACTCCCTTGTACCGACACAAGTTTGATGAATTAAAAAATAAATTTTATTGCAAAAAAAGACTGGACATCATAGATAAAATCACTCTGACGCGTTTCGTCCCGACATAGAACTTTATCAAAGAGTACATGTTTTCTGATAGCAGACACGTCTTATATAGAGGCAACTAGGATCTAATTGGACAACTCTAAAGAGGACTCAGCAGGTAACAATGATCTCATTAGAATATTTGATTGGTGACATATTAACACTGACTAGTCTGCACAGAAAAAGTCAACCATATGTAGATACATCAATATATAAAAAACACAAAATAAACAAAAAAATTAAAAACAAAGAATGTGATGTCAAGTTCTATAAATAAATGATAAACAAATGGACATGGAAGCAAAATAATGACAGTATCTAATACAAGAAAAGATACTGGAAACAAATATATAATATATAATTTAAAAAAAAATAATAATATTGAATTGAAAAAATAAATAAAGAAATACCAATTTATTATATAACAACACCTAACATAAATTAAATTAATTGTATATGCAATATAAAAAAAACTGTACGTATACCAATATATATGATACATGATATATGATGTAATGATACAAAATCAGCACCCTCCATCCCCTCAATCATATAGAAAATGTTTCAATTCCCAATCTGAATTGATTCCAAGGGGATGGAGAGTGCCGAGAGTGTATATCCAGTACATCTCCTTTTTATTATTTTAATTTCTTAATTGTAATACGAGTTATGTTGTGTACGTTCTTTTTTGTGCATGTGGCCACAGTTATGTGGGCCGCACCATTAGACCATTAAAAATTCGTATAGCTGAACATACCCGTTTGATTAGAAAGAAAGATCTAGTCCATCCAGTATCCAGACACTTCTCCCAATGCCCTAGAGGTGGCATTGGAAATTTCTCCTTTTCTGCTATCGAACATGTACCCCGTCACCCCAGGGGTGGTAATAGGGAGAATGTATTAAATAAAAAGGAGATGTACTGGATATACACTCTCGGCACTCTCCATCAACTTGGAATCAATTCAGATTGGGAATTGAAACATTTTCTATATGATTGAGGGGATGGAGGGTGCTGAATTTGTATCATTACATCATATATCATGTATCATATATATTGGTATATGTACAGTTTTTTTATATTGCCTATACAATTAATTTAATTTATGTTAGGTGTTATTATATAATAAATTGGTATTTCTTTATTTATTTTTTCAATTCATTATTATTATTATTATTATTATTATTATTATTTTTTATATTTTATATATTTTTTTTTGTTCTTAATTTTTTAACTCTTTGAGAAAGCCCAATTACTGGGTGAAACGCATTAGAGGTGCAGGGGTATGCTTCCCCTCCTCTTTTTATCCATGCCGAAATAAAGGAATCGTTATACAGCACAGTCCAGCTTTAATTCAATTCTTTCTGCATCGTGGTGCCCGCTGATCTGCTTCTCCCCACTGGAACAAGCGTTTTCCACATTGTCCTGTTCAAGTGGTTGTAACAAAAATAATAATAATAAATCCACATTAAAGAAAGTCATATATAAGAAAAATTTCAAATATTCAAAAAAATAAATAAATAAACCTTTTAGAACAAAAACATGATGAGCAAACGGAAAAATAGTCAATATTCAGGAAAATGATGGAGAGTGACCTCCAAAGTTCCAATGCTACAGAAATCATGTAGAGGTATATAGGCAAATGTACAGCCACTGTCCAGGTGCAACAAGGGAAGTGGTCTCAATGCAGGTATATCATAATGATGATAAGTTAATAAAGCGAGGGGTGGCTAAATGGTATGATAAAACCAACCGGGGGCCCAAAGCAAAACGGAACTAGAGATACATGGTGATCTGACCGCAGACACACCACCTGTAAACTCAATAAATGTCCCGCAAAATGCTGCCCTTAACCGATAGGTAACTTGCTCCCCAACAGTAGAGCTGTGTAGCAAAAGAAACTCCCGTAACCTGTAACATGCGGGTACACAGCTGCTGGAACTGGGAAAGCAGGGCGCTCCTGCGCAAGGTTCTAAAGGATGCCACTACCGCTCTGCCGTCTGGCGGTCGCGCCAACTCCTCAGCCCGTCGATGTGGATGACGTCACGAGAGTAATCAGCTGCGCTTGACTGGAGACCCGGCTTACAATGCACTCTGGCACGTAGTTGATCTGGGGGCCGCCTCCAGAAAGCAACCCGCTGTGCTCTGACTGAGGACCCAGCAGGCAGTGCGCTCCGGCGCGTAGTATGTCTGGATACCACCTCTGTTGAATGATAACGATCAGCACCTGCTAATGATATGAGACCTCTGTGTGCTCCATTCCATGGTAATGATAGAGGTGGAAAAAATGATGAACGGTCACTACTCCCTTGTACCGACACAAGTTTGATGAATTAAAAAATAAATTTTATTGCAAAAAACGACTGGACATCATAGATAAAATCACTCTGACGCGTTTCATCCCGACATGGAACTTTATCAAAGAGTACATGTTTTCTGATAGCAGACACGTCTTATATAGAGGCAACTAGGATCTAATTGGACAACTCTAAAGAGGACTCAGCAGGTAACAATGATCACATTAGAATATTTGATTGGTGACATATTAACACTGACTAGACTGCACAGAAAAAGTCAACCATATGTAGATACATCCATATATAAAAAACACAAAATAAACAAAAAAATTCAAAACAAAAAAAAAATATATAAAATATAAAAAATAATAATAATAATAATAATAATAATAATGAATTGAAAAAATAAATAAAGAAATACCAATTTATTATATAATAACATCTAACATAAATTAAATTAATTGTATATGCAATATAAAAAAACCGTACATATACCAATATATATGATACATGATATATGATGTAATGATACAAATTCAGCACCCTCCATCCCCTCAATCATATAGAAAATGTTTAAATTCCCTATCTGAATTGATTCCAAGGGGATGGAGAGTGCCGAGAGTGTATATCCAGTACATCTCCTTTTTATTTAATACATTCTCCCTATTACCACCCCTGGGGTGACGGGGTACATGTTCGATAGCAGAAAAGGAGAAATTTCCAATGCCACCTCTAGGGCATTGGGAGAAGTGTCTGGATACTGGATGGACTAGATCTTTCTTTCTAATCAAACGGGTATGTTCAGCTATACGAATTTTTAATGGTCTAATGGTGCGGCCCACATAACTGTGGCCACATGCACAAAAAAGAACGAACACAACATAACTCGTATTACAATTAAGAAATTAAAATAATAAAAAGGAGATGTACTGGATATACTGCTGCGGCCGAGTTTATTCGAGCATTTGCCCGTTCTCGGCCGCAGCAGTAACCTGGCGCGCGCCGGAGGGTGCCGGGCGCGCGCCGAAGCAGCGGAGGAGCGCCCTCCGATCGGGGCGCTCTCCCTCCCGCTGCCGGGTCCGCCGGGTCCCCCGGAACCCCCTGCCGCCGTCCCCCACATCGCGGGACACCAGGGCTCCCTCGGGGAGCCCTGGACGCGCGTGCAGGGGGCGCAGGCACCCGATGACGCGTGACCGCGCATCGGTGATGCGCGGCACGCTGAGGGAGTGTGGCTAGCACGCCGGGGCATCCCCCGGCTTGCGGTGCTAGCCGTGCTTCAATAAAACGTGTCGCCAGTGTACACTCTCGGCACTCTCCATCCCCTTGGAATCAATTCAGATTGGGAATTGAAACATTTTCTATATGATTGAGGGATGGAGGGTGCTGATTTTGTATCATTACATCATATATCATGTATCATATATATATTGGTATATGTACAGTTTTTTTATATTGCATATACAATTAATTTAATTTATGTTAGGTGTTGTTATATAATAAATTGGTATTTCTTTATTTATTTTTTCAATTCATTATTATTATTATTTTTTTTTTATTATATATTATATATTTGTTACCAGTATCTTTTCCTTGTATTAGATACTGTCATTATTTTGCTTCCATGTCCATTTGTTTATCATTTATTTATAGAACTTGACATCACATTCTTTGTTTTTAATTTTTTTGTTTATTTTGTGTATTTTTATATATTGATGTATCTACATATGGTTGACTTTTTCTGTGCAGACTAGTCAGTGTTAATATGTCACCAATCAAATATTCTAATGAGATCATTGTTACCTGCTGAGTCCTCTTTAGAGTTGTCCAATTAGATCCTAGTTGCCTCTATATAAGACGTGTCTGCTATCAGAAAACATGTATTCTTTGATAAAGTTCTATGTCGGGACGAAACGCGTCAGAGTGATTTTATCTATGATGTCCAGTCTTTTTTTGCAATAAAATGTATTTTTTAATTCATCAAACTTGTGTCGGTACAAGGGAGTAGTGACTGTTCATCATTTTTTCCACCTCTATCATTACCTTGGAACGGAGCACACAGAGGTCTCATATCGTTAGCAGGTGCTGATCGCTATCATTCAACAGAGGTGGTATCCAGACATACTACGCGTCGGAGCGCACTGCCTGCTGGGTCCTCAGTCAGAGCAAAGTAGGTTGCTTTCTGGAGGCGGCCCCCAGATCAACTACGTGCCTGAGTGCACTGTAAGCTGGGTCCCCAGTCAAGCGCAGCTGATTACTCTCGTGACGTCATCCACATCGACGGGCTGAGGAGTTGGCGCGACCGCCAGACGGCAGAGCGGTAGTGGCATCCTTTAGAACCTTGTGCAGGAGCGCACTGCTTTCCCGGTTCCAGCAGCTGTGTACCCGCATGTTACAGGTTACGGGAGTTTATTTTGCTACACAGCTCTACTGTTGGGGAGCAAGTTACCTATCGGTTAAGGGAAGCATTTTGCGGGACAATTATTGAGTTTACAGGTGGTGTGTCTGCGGTCAGATCACAATGTATCTCTAGTTCCTATTTGCTTTTGGGCCCCCGGTTGGTTTTATCATACCATTTAGCCACCCCTCGCTTTATTAACTTATCATCATTATGATATACCTGCATTGAGACCACTTCCCTTGTTGCACCTGGACAGTGGCTGTACATTTGCCTATATACCTCTACATGATTTCTGTAGCATTGGAACTTTGGAGGTCACTCTCCATCTTTTTTCCTGAATATTGACTATTTTTCCGTTTGCTCATCATGTTTTTGTTCTAAAAGGTTTATTTATTTATTTTTTTGAATATTTGAAATTTTTCTTATATATGACTTTCTTTAATGTGGATTTACAGTATTATTATTATTTTTGTTACAACCACTTGAACAGGACAATGTGGAAAACGCTTGTTTCAGTGGGGAGAAGCAGATCAGCGGGCACCACGATGCAGAAAGAATTGAATTAAAGCTGGACTGTGCTGTATAACGATTCCTTTATTTCGGCATGGATAAAAAGAGGAGGGGAAGCATACCCCTGCACCTCTAATGCGTTTCACCCAGTAATTGGGCTGTATAAATGTGCTTTATTTCGGCATGGATAAAAAGAGGAGGGGAAGCATACCCCTGCACCTCTAATGCGTTTCACCCAGTAATTGGGCTTTCTCAAAGAGAAAAATTTATCGGCAGGCGTGTGGCGATAACCCACTTATCGGCACTTTTCGCCACTTTTTGAAATCGGCTGTATTCTAGTAGCCCCGATCAGCTTATCGGTGCTGATCGGCACTCTAAAATTGAGATTTCTACGGCAATTTGTCCCGCCAACTAAAGTTGGCTAGTTGGAGGGGAGAAGGATCGGCAAGGTTGCCGGGACGGCACTTAGAAAAAATAGCTCATCACTACATCAATGGAGTCAATGGAGCGGGGAATTCTAACTTTATAGGGGTGTTTACGTGCTATATATAATATATATATTATATATACGGTCATATTATATATAAATATAAATGTGTTTGGCATTACAGTGTCGATGTTATTCACTTCACGTTGTCACCGCTTACGTTTATTATTGGCAGAACATTGTACTTGTCAATGTTATGATGTTTTGCGTGTCACATTAGTCTTAATGTTATGATGTGTCAAGGGAAACTCCTATAGTAAACTCTTAAAGGAAGAGGTCACATCATATGAAACATGTTACTTAAGTGTGCTTCAATTTATTATATGATGTAACAGATTTGACACATCTAACAGATCCAGCGTATAGTAATGTTGGTATACATTATAGAATGATTTTAATGTGTAACGCATGATCAAACGAAAATGTAGCTTTTATTTGTTCTGTTTACATGTTGTTTGTGACCACCCTCTTTTTATGACGTCCGCAATTGGACACTCAATAACATTCCATGTTTACATTGTACACGATGCATTATAATCAGTTCATGCAAAGTTATACACAGATCTATAATATATCCTCATTTTTAGACGATTTAAATATAATCAATAGCAAGTATCCTGATGGCATTAAATTATGCATATACACAAATATAATTAGTTCATGTGAACATGTGACAATAACATGTTAAATTATACATGTTGCAACGTACTTTTTCAGCGTCAATGTCATGGTTATATCCTAATGAGATGACTGAGTGTTGCGTTCATAAGTGGTACATGCATTACACATTCCATAAATAATTGCGAATAAATGGTTGTAGAAAGCTTAACGTAACATCATAGTCAAATATCATGATTGCCTGATGAACACACATAATTAATCAGTATAATTTGTACTGTATACCCGTTTGGAGTTCACAATTTGGATATGTTTATTTAACATCTTGCACTTCATCAAGTCACGTGACATCATCACATAGGTATTTAAAGGAGGGCAATTACCTGCGCATTGACAGCTACAGACCTGAAGATGATACGATTGTTCATGAGACGGAGGAAGATTCTATTGGAGGAGAGGATAGCTGAGGGACAGGATGTCACAGGGCAAGGAAGGGACAGGGACAGGGACGCGGACAGGAGAGGGAGAGGGAGAGGGAAGGAGATGAGAGGAGAAGAGAGAGGAGAGAAGTTGTGCCTCGTTCACGTTTGTATAGGAAGAGAACCATGTTAGATGGTTTGAGTGAGGAGGAGATCATAAGTCGGTATCGTTTGAGTTCAGCAGCAATCGTATCTCTTTATGAAGAGATATGGGTAGATTTAGATTTTGTGACAGCCAGAGGTCGTGCAGTCCCTGGGCTTGTTAAAATGCTGTGCTCATTATATTATCTTGCTTCCGCGTCATTCTAGACAACTTTGGGCATAGTGGGCGGGGTCTCGCAATCTACATTCTCGTGGGCCTTTATCCAGTTTCTATGTGCACTGAATAGACACGCTAGGAATTATATTAATTTTCCTACAGAGCACACAGAGTGGCTGGAAGTGAGGAATGGCTTTTATACCATAGCCGGGATACCATGTGTGATGGGTGCAATAGATTGCACCCATGTTGCCTTGGTCCCGCCTAGTCAGAGTGAGCATGCTTACCGCAATCGTAAGCACTAGCATTCCCTGAATGTACAGGGGGTATGCGATGCCACGATGAAGATTATGTATGTGGTAGCCAGATTCCCTGGTTCCAGCCATGATTCCTCTATCCTGAGAAACTCATCAGTGTTCCATGCTTTCGAACAAGGCTATTTTGGACCTGGTTGGCTGGTGGGTGAGTACATATTATGATGTGTTAACAAACAACTCTTGTTTTCTATGAAATGTTGTATGTAATAATGTTTACACAAATTGTTTCATATTTGTGCACGATGGATTATAGGGGACTCAGGATACCGAATTAGGGCGTGGCTGTTGACCCCGGTGCCAAACCCTCAATCTGAAGCAGAGGAGAGGTATAATGTTGCACATATATCTACAAGATTGGTCATCGAAAGGACATTTGGCCTGCTTAAAACAAGATTCAAGTGTTTAGATCGAACTTGTGGGGCACTTCAATATAAGCCTGCTAAAGTGTCAGATATTGTAATTGCTTGTTGCATTTTGCACAATCTGGCACTCTGCCATAATTTAGAAACCGACATACGTCAGGGCTTGGGGGAGGAGCATCCCGTACATTTAGCAGCTGACACTCAGCAAACAGCCTGTGGTGTGGAGACACGTCGTAATGTGATTAACACATATTTTTCATGTAAGCAACTACCTCTATGTTCATAGTTCTACATATATGTATTAATTCATTTTAATGATAAATACATGTGTCCAAATACCATTCACTTAGGAAACAGATGAATATGGTTCTCCCACCTTTCTGTTCTCTGCTGTGTGGACAATTGCATGTGGCACCGGTATGTCATTCATCACTTCTGTGTGTTGCTTACCTTAATTAACATGTCATTACAATGATTTATATTCATTGATGTTTTCTTTTTCAAGGTATATCACTACAAGTACTGGTCATGGTATTGTTTTTAATTCACATCTGTAATAAGATGTGCAAACATCGATACAGGTATAGTTAGAGGATGTTTAAAGAGAACGTAATGAAAAAGTTGTGACAATTGAAATATGTCCTTTCTGTATTGTGTCCGTGCGTTTATCTACACATTTTGGTTATTGTACAGTGTGTTGCAAAATCATTACCTACATTACATAACATGTCATTATTAGAACGTAACAACATCCATTCATGCACATGAGCGATGTTAACACTCAATGCATGTTTGAATGAAATGACCCAAATGTGGTAAACATCATTAACATTGCAATGTATGTCATTATTTAGTCTCTCACTTCATCTTCATGTTCATTACTACATTGTCACATGTGTATGTTTAAGTGAAAGATGTGTGTTGATTTGACGTACATGTTACATTTGGCAAAATTGTAACAACATTCCAAAGTATAGTCCTTTGGATTCTCATTTTTGGCTGCATTATTCTCTACCAGAAATAATATTAACCTACATAATAATGTATTTTTTATCATCGGCGTCACTTAGCTATGTATTTGTTTAACGTTTAATAATAACACTAAACGTTAATCGTGTGAATGAAATGTACAAACAAATGTTCATGGTTTAATGATCTGTACATAACATTCATTAGCTCATGCATGTTAGGTTAGCAGTACAACCTAGGTGATAATATAACATTGACACGACAAAAACGTTTCTAGCACCTCCCTTTTGCTATTGTGTACATTCAGATACAATGTCTACGAGTTGTTCTGTAGCATTTACATTCTTTGACAAGTCACACGTGAGATTATAATATATAGTAGATTAATGTGTTTGCTGAGTGATAATGTTGCTTGCATATATCACATGACAATACATATAATGTTAGTAGAAATGAAAAAATTCTCAATATAAGTTCGAACTTCAGTGCTTAACAACATCATTATGATAATTAAGTGCATAGTAAATTTTTCCACAATAGGATAAGATTATGTAGTGAATCGTAATCTGCGCTCCAATCATTGGAAGCATTGTTACATATTTATTATAATTGTTGTTCGTTAGTCGTCACAATCATGTAATATAACGTTTGGCCCATCTGAAATCATACATTGGTCCCATGTATTCATCCTCGACATCTGTGAAATACAGCAAACACATGATGTTCAAAGATTGCACATTTATCTATGTTTCAGCATGACAACGCTTAACACATCTCTATATGATTTTGGATCTTCACGCTGAAGTCACGTATATGTTTAAACTGCAAAGATCAAACTAAAGATACAGAACAATCTCATGTTTCAAATGCCGGTGTTCGCATTACGACTGATATATTTGTTCCGGTGCCTGCATACATAATTATGTGCGTGCACAACGTCTGTTGCGCGCGCACTTCACGAATGTGTGGACTAAGTCATAGCGCATGCGCAAAACGATGTGTACGCTGTGCGTTCAATACATGTCCCTCCATGGTGCTGCTAGCAGTACGCATATCATGGCTGAAAGTTATGATATGGAAGCGAAACAAATTCACTTCTACACACGTACATATCTAAACTTTATAAACGGATGTGTGGCCACGGCCAAAACGGACGATCAGCCAATGAGCGAAAAAAATACGTGTGACGTCATGTTAAGGCACCATGAAATGCACGCAAACACCCCTCCCACTGAATGAACATTGGCCTCCAGCGCTGTGCACGCACCGCCCCACCGACGCGCGCTCATGACACACTGCACTGACCGTAACAATAAGCTACGGGCACACTGTTTCTGATACTGTTTCATGCGCGCACGTCGGTTGGGGGGGGGCTTGCATCGGAAACCTTTTTTTTTTTTTTTTAAATATTTTTTTCCTTTATTGGAGACATACACTTGAAAATACATACAGAGGATACAATCAGGTTGGTACATAACGGGCAGGTTATAATGAGTCTTGACTGTAGAGTGGGCGCATGGTCTCAATAAATTCTTTTATTGATTTTTGGTAAGGAGGGTGGGGGGGAGGACTCAGGGAGGGGGTAGATAGATGGGAACGACAGGAGATGGGGAAGTGGGGGGGTGGGGGGGAGGTGGAGGGTGATCCCTCTCTTTCTCTCCATTTCACTAGCGCTTATTTGTTTGGTCAATCACCGGGGCCTAACTGGGACCTGGTCGGACGGTTGGGTTCAGGAACCTGTCCAGGGCTCCCAGGTATTATAGAATTGTGGCATTTTCTGCTTTAACATGGCCGTCAGTTTTTCCATGGTCATAACTGTATTTACTCTGTTGACCACGGTCCTTCTTGAGGGCGCTTTTAGTTGCTTCCAGGCCGCTGCCACCGAGCATCTTGCCACCGTAAGTATGGCGGAAGTCAGCCTGGCCTCAGGGGCTGGAAGATCATCTATTGGTTTACCCAGCACGTATGTCAGAGGGTCCAGGGGAACCTCCAGGCCCAGGGTGTCATCCAGCAGTTTTTGAACTCTGGTCCAGAATCGCTGTATCTCCGGGCATGTCTACCAAATATGGGGCATGTCGCCCTTTTGTCCACATCCTCTCCAGCACTCGTCAGTTGCGCCGGGGAAGATATGGCTCAGTCTACTTGGGGTCAGGTACCATTGGAATAGTATTTTGTATATGGTTTCTTTTGTAATCGAACAAATTGAAGTTTTAGGTGCTGCGTCCCAGATGTCCTCCCAATCCTTGAGGTCTAACGGTATGCCTAGATCTGTGCACCATTTTTGCAAATAAGCATGAGTGGGTGGAGGGAGGGAGTTTTCTAGTATGCTATAGATTGCCGTAATGAGGCCTTTCTGATACTCTCCTCTTCGACAGAGGGACTCAAATTTGGTCAGGGGGGCGAATTTTGAGGTCGGGGTTAGAGCTCCAAGGAAATGCCTTGTTTGTAAGAATGTAAATATGGGGAGATGGGGGGCCGATAATTTGTTTCTGAGCTCCTGGAAGGACAGAGCTTCGTCATTCTCTAGCAGATCCGCAACCACGCTAATATTTAGGTCCTTAAATTGACCTACACTGGC
This sequence comes from Ascaphus truei, assembly GCF_040206685.1. Taxonomy (NCBI): domain Eukaryota; kingdom Metazoa; phylum Chordata; class Amphibia; order Anura; family Ascaphidae; genus Ascaphus; species Ascaphus truei. The sequence goes on from NC_134484.1 coordinate 83,195,172, forward strand.
GACACACTTTATTCGAGCTTGGCTAGTCCCACGAATTCGGGTATACCCGGGTGTATTGAGGTTTGTGACTGTTTTCTGCCCGAGTACATTGAGTTATTTTCCAAGCAGGGATTGAAGCATTTTATTCCCGCTGGCTGCAATACTGCACAGTATATATATATAAACTGCATTACAATTCATGAATTTATGCCATCTGGTAGACACGCGAAGCATTGCAGCCTATTAAATCCTAATCATTATCATTTAACAGATCAGCCGCCCATCAGCCAGGCATGAACCCAGGCTGGGAAGGCAAATGCAACGGGGCTTGTCAGAGGTTAGGAGTGGCGCATTCCAGGTATCTGCCAGGTACATACCGGGTATTTGCTCGAATAAAGTGTGTCGGTGCAGTATTTGAGCTTGGGAGCATCCAGGAGGGAATGCTGGGTTCCCAAGTATGGGGATAAGTTGGGAGGGGGGCAAAGTTAGGCCATATTTCCCTCTATTTTTAGACCAGATGGACCACGTGCATTTCATTGCCCCCAGTCCTAGCTTCTGAGGGGTTTTTTCCTTATGGTCTGGGGACCAGAGCAATACTGGGAGGGGGACAGGAGCTATATGGTTGGTCTCTATTTCTAGCCAGCAGGCGGAGTCCGGGGGGTTGTTCCACACTACCGCCTGTCTGAGCTGGGCTGCGTGATAGTATTTAATCACATCGGGTACACCCAACCCTCCTCTTGGCTTTGCCGTCATGAGCACTGAGCGCGGGACTCTGGGTCTACGCTGTTTCCATATAAAGCGTATTATTTGTGTCTGTATATTCCTGAGGTCGGTTAGTGGGATTGGGACTGGGAGCGTTTGGAAGTAGTACAACAGTCGGGGAAGGATATTCATTTTAGCGGAGACGATTCTGCCAAACCAGGAAATCTGGTATGTATTCCAAGCTTCAAGATCTTTCTTGATCTGGCTAAAAAGGGGGGGGGATAGTTAGTTTTATATAGCGAGGAGTACATTCTAGTAATTTTGATCCCTAGGTATTTTATGTGGGAGGAATTCCATCTATATTTGTAGTTAGTTTGAAGGAGTTTCCATGTGGGTTCGGGAAGGGATATATTTAGTGCTTCCGACTTGTCCATATTTATTTTGTAATCTGAAGCGAGACTAAACTGGTCAAGCAGCTTATGTAGGTTGGGTAGGGATAGGTAAGGGGCAGCTAGGGTCAGAATGACATCGTCCGCGAAAAGGGATATTTTATAGTCTTTGTCAGCTATAGTTATACCTAATATATCTGGGTTCGCTCTAACTTGAGCCGCCAGCGGCTCTATCGAGAGTGCAAATAGCAGTGGGGATAGTGGGCAACCCTGCCTGGTTCCATTGCGTATGTCGATAGGGCTAGATTGTCCTCCTGGCAGTTTCAGGTATGCAGTAGGGTTCTGATATAGTGCCCTAACCCCTTCCAGGAATGGTCCTGAGAAGCAGAACTTGATCATTGTTTGATCAAGGAAGGACCATCTGATACGGTCAAATGCCTTCTCGGCATCCAAGCTCAGAATCATGGCCTGGAGTTTGTTGAGATGTACGTGTTCTATGATATCAATAATTTTACGGGTGTTGTCAGAGGCCTGTCTTCCTGACACGAATCCCACTTGGTCTATATGAATTAGTCGGGGGAGAATAGGGTTTAGCCTGTTTGCGAGGATCTTGCTATAGAGTTTTAGGTCTGTGTTAAGCAGGGAGATTGGTTTGTAGCTACCGCAATGAAGCGGGTCCCTTCCTTCCTTGTGTATGATTGCTAAATTGGCAGCGGAAATTGTGCCTGGGATTGGGGCTCCTTCTAGAAAGGAGTTGAACATATCTAGGAGATATGGGGAGAGAGATGATTTAAATTTTTTATAATATGCGTTTGAAAAGCCGTCGGGACCAGGAGTTTTGGCTATCTTAAGGGTGCTTATGGCTTGTGCCAGTTCTTCCTGGGTGATTGTAGCGTTTAGGGCATTGAGTTCCTCGTCGGAGAGGGAGGGAAGTTTGCAATTTGCTAAAAATCGAGTTGCCAATTCCGCCTCTGCAGGGGCTTGGTTGGGGGGGGTGGAGGTTATAGAGCTCCGTGTAATCGTTTGCGAATTCTTGGGCAATTTCGTTATCTAGGTATGTGGTGCGACCCTCTTTGTTACGGATTCTCGTGATTTGGGCTCTTGCCTTTATGCCTCTTAGCTTTGATGCTAGTAATTTGTCGGCCTTATTACCTTTATCATAAAACCTCTGATTGGTCCATTTGAGCGCTCTCTCCACTTCTTCTAGTTGGGATTGCTTTAATTCAGTTCTTGCTTTGTCAAGAGATCTGAGTATTTTTTTGGAGGGGGACGTTTTGTGTTGTTGTTCGAGGGAAATTATTTTGTCAGTCAGCGCCTTTTGTGCCTCTATTTTAGATTTTTTCTTGTAGGATGCCAATGAGATTAGGTCGCCTCTGATGGTTGCGTTATGGGCTTCCCACAGCATGGATGCTGCGGTAACTGACCCTTTATTTAGTGTGAAGAATGAGGTTAATTTGTGTCGAATTGTATCTACAATATGCGGGTCGTTGAGTAGGGAGTCATTTAGTTTCCAATTATAAAAGGTATTCTTTACAAAAGGGAGAGAGAGGGTCAAATCGACCGGGGCATGGTCGGACCACGTTATTGGCCCTATGTTAGATTGGGAGGACGCCTGGAGAACATTCTTGGAACCTAGCAAGTAATTGATCCGCAAGTAAGACTGATGTGGGGCCGAGAAGAACGTGTAGTCCCTCTGACCCACGTGCTGGGCCCTCCAAATGTCCGTAAGGGAATGGTTCTGTAATATTTCTCTGAATCGTTTCGCTTTTTGTTGGTTCTGGGACATATGTTGGGCCGAGGGTGGAGAGGATTTGTCCTGCTCCGGTGCGAAAACCATGTTAAAATCTCCAACTATTAACAGTGAGGAGAGTACCGTTTGGTCTAGGGGATCTAGGAGGTCCTGAAGTAATTGCGTCTGGTTTTCGTTGGGTGCGTATATATTAAGTATGGAGAGGGGGCTTCCAGACAGGGATCCTTGTAGAAGTAGGTAACGCCCCTCAGGGTCTCGGGATATTTTGGTGGGGACGAATGAGATACTAATTTTAATTAGGATGGCTACTCCCCTTTTTTACGGGGGACGAGGCGTAGAGCTCTCCTTGTGAGCTTGTACTCACGTCTCTGGGGGGGGGGGGGTGTGAGGGTTTGGTTCACAATTTTTGAACAACAATTTGACACACGTAACTTTAAAACTAGAACTTGAATCAATAACCTTGAGTGTTGACCCTATCGTGACTCTGCGGGGGGGGGGGGAGGCGGGGGATAGGGGGAAAGGGGGGAGAGGGAGGGGGGGTTGGGGGAGGGAGTGTGGAAGGGGGAGGGAGGGGGAAGGGGAGAGGGGATTGGGGGGGGCATGTAGGGGGGAGGGGGGAGGAGAGAGGGGGAGGGGTTGGGGGGGAGGGGGAGGGAGGGGGGGGGCTGATGGTGGTGGATTAAGGGGAGGGAGGGGGGGGAGTATGGGGGGCACGGGGGGAGGGGGGGTGAGAGGGGGGATCATTATATTAACCAACATTTCTTCAGATAAACTTTCAATGGGCTGCAGTTTTGTACACATATTTCAAGCATGATTGATTTCCTTTAGATTCTGCTCTAGGGGAGACCTGGGGGGGGAGTGGGGTGGGGGGTGGAGGGGGGGGGGTAAAGGGGGGGTTGGGGGTATATGCAGCTGGTAGGTGGGGGAGGGGGGGGGGTGCTGGGAGGTTCTGCGTGGATTTGTAGCCTCTCTTATTGCTCAACATTTCTACAGATATAACATCATGGAATATTTCTGCATATATCGTTTCAGCACAATAGCCATCATCAGTGTGTTACAGTGTTCAGTCGAATTGGCTGGTAGGGTGGGGGGGGGGCGGGGGGGGGGGAAGTCGTTTGTATACATGCATGCATCCCTGTAGGGGGGGGAGGTCTGGGGGGGCGAGATGATGAGGGGGCTCCAAGGTGCCCCCACATGTTCTCTTATCATGGCAGGGGTCTGCTGAGGGGAGGGAGAAACCTCCTTGGGAGAAGTCCGTGGGCATTTGCTTCACATCTCCATCAGGTGGGGGGGGGGGTGTAGGGAGGGGGAAGGGGTTCTGTGCATACGACCTGATTGCCTTGGCTTGCTGTTGGGGAAGCGATCACGGTTTGTGCCAAAGAGGCCAGGGATGTCTCAGGAGAAGGGCTTAGGGTGTCTGAAGTTCCGCCGTTGGGGAGCCCCGGGCAGGGGGAGGAGGGGGGGGGCAGGGGTATCCTCAGTTCGGGGGCGGGCTGCCTCGGCGTGGGGTCCCTTCCTCGGATATGGGGCTTTGAGGATCTCTTTTTCCACCTGGTACCGGACAGCGTCTGGACACGTGGTTCGTGGGGGCATCTCCTGTTGTCTGTAGTGGAGAGGCTCTGTGGAGGGATCGCGTAGTTCTCGGCACCATTTTGTGACCGGACTTCAAGAGCGATTCTGCTGAGGTGAGGGTTGGATGTCATCTGGGTCTCGGTGTTGTCCGGAGAAGAGGAGGAAGGTGAGGAGAGGGGGGGGTAGGTGAGAGAGGAAGGGGAAGGTGAGAGAGAAAGGGGGGGAAGGGGGGGAAGGTGAAAGAGAAAAGGGGGGGAAGGCGAAAGAGGGGAGGGGAGGGGCGAGAGATGGAAGGGGTAAGGAGGGGAAAAGGGGGGGGGAAGGAAGGGTATGATGCGAATATGATATGATGTGAGGGGGGAGGGGGGGGCATGGAGGGGTGGTAAGGGGGGAGATAGGAGGGGGGGGACAGAGGGGGAAGCTGGATGGTGTCTTCTTTGACAACTCTACGGGAGGCAGAGGTCTGAGTCAGTGAATTGACAGTGCATGGGGGTTGAGGACTCAGGCGTTGCAGCTGTTCTCGCGGTCTGAGTCAGTGGAGTGACAGTTCAGGGGAGTTGAGGACTCAGGCATTGCAGCTGTTCTTGCAGGTCCTTGGAGCAGATTCATTGGATCCGCTGGTTGGCGAGCCTTTCGGATGCCCGGGGATTCTCGGGGGGGGGGGGAGCAGGTCTTGTTCCATGGGGGGCCCTCTCTTCTCCTCGTGGGGGGGCGACGCCGATGACTTTAAGGAAGTCATCTGTGTCCGCAGGGTCCGAAATGGTATAGAACCGTCCGTTTCTTGGGACGATTAGTTTTAAAGGGAATCCCCAGCGGTAGGGGATCCCTTGATCTCGGAGAAGGGTGGTGAGGGGTTTCATATCCATGCGTTTTAGGACCGTGGACCGGGACAGATCACTGTATACTTGGACCGCATGGTCGGCCATTTTAATATTTCCCGCGCTCCTCACCGCTGCCGCGAGCTTCTCTTTGGTTGAGTAGACGTGGTACCGGACGATAACGTCTCGGGGGCGTTTAGGGTCGGGGGATTTCGGGCCCAAGGCTCTGTGAGCTCTGTCGAGCTGAAGTTCATGTTCAGTTAGAGTAGGGACCAGGCTCAGAAAGAGGCTCTTGAGATATGTCTGGAGGTAGTCAGGAGTGACTGACTCCGGGATCCATCTGAAGCGCAGGTTCTGCCTTCTATCTCTATTTTCCTGGTCTTCAATTGAGCTTTTGAGAGCCGCGATCTCGTGTCCCATCCGGGCCATATCGTCTTCCATGTTGGAGTGAATATCTGATATGGTGGTAATTTGGGCCTCCACTGCGTCCGTCCTCGCGGCCAAGGTGCTCACGTCCGCCCGTATATCTCTCAGGACCTTCTCCAGGTCTTCCACAAACCCTCGCCTCATTCGCAGAAGTAGCTCCTCGAAGAACTCTTTGCTGAATTCCGAGGGTACTGGGGGGGTTTGGCTTCGGGTTGCGGCCTCCGCGGCATGTTCCAGCTCCTCAGCACCATCTTGGGAGTCTGATGACGGCTCCAGCGGGCGCGGGTTAGGCTGGAAGAATTTCGATACGGGGTTCTGAACCTTCTTTTGTGGCTTCCCCGCCATGCCTGGGGTGTTGGGGGGGGGGGGTGGTGGAGTCTTTTGGGGGGTCTCTGCAGAGTTTAATGCGGGATTCTGGATCTCTTCGTGGGGAGGGTGTCGGGAGCTCTTCACCTAACCTGCCATTAGCGGTGACGTCACCGGAAGTCCTCTCATCGGTAACCTTTTTAAGGACGCCTTGGGACATGACCACGTTCCCACGTCATATGTGAGCGACACATTGTTTTTATATGTTGAATGCTAAACAATGAGGTGTGTGTGTGTGTTACAGTTAGTGTAACATTTAGAAAAGATGGTTTAAAATCGATCATAATGAATGATTTAGGACTCCGTCACCAATGTGTACTCATGGTTCGTCATGTAGTCTATTGTTGTAGGAAATAATCTATTTGTCAACGCTCCATGTAAGGCTGTCTGCAATGTAACGCTGTATCCACTCATTTGTCAAACAAATTGTGTATATTATGCAGATTATGTTATAATATTTGTGACATATATAATTAGAGTTAAGGCATAACGAAATTTGTATTTACCATTATTGTAGAAGTCAAAACTGATTTGCCTGCAACAAATCGCTCCAGGAAGGCACAACAGTATCATCCATGGTTGAGCCAACCATAGAATCCTGATTCGGACACATCTCCGTGAGGCCGTCATATGGATCTGCTGTGGCTTCTTGAAACAAGACGTCCGGAGGTACGTACAGTTGTTGGTTGTTTTCACCTCCACATTCGTATTGGCCATATAAGTTTGGAGACATATCATAGTAGTAATGTCCATCTTGCATCTCGTCTTGATGAATGTACGGTGCAGGTATATCAGCAGACGCGACAGTCTTTGAGGCTTCAATGTAACTGGTATTAGGCAGAAAAATGCTATTTAACAGAGAATATGTTCCATGTTCCATGGTAAGTTTAAATGATGAAGCAACATGCCAGCAGCCGTATCTTTGAGCTTCACGATGAGGGACACGCTCAAAACATTCGTTTGCGGATAAAGTGAACCGTACAGAAGTTTTCAAATTTCTTTGTTTGGCTGTTTCTTTGTAGTATGGATATTTGTTTGTGATGAAGGTATAGATTTCTCCCACGGTAGACTTTTTCTCTGGCGTTGACTCGATTGCTTCATAAATCATAAATTTGTATGATTTACGTGGATTGCTGTGCAATGTGGAAGCTACTGCCATTTCTTCTCTCTTCCAGTGTACAGTGTCTATGTTGAACGCATAAGGATGTCTGATGAATGTGTGAATAGTTACATGTTATCTTTGCGTTTTTTTCCAAGGTTATAATACAACCGAACAGTTATACGCCTAGTTTTTCTCCCACAAGAAATTTGTTACAATAATTGGCTGAGATTCTTTGTCTAAGATACCCTCTTTTCACAGGAATCGAAACTTTACTTTCTGCTTAGGCAATCAAAATGTGAAAAACAAGTTTACTCTTTTAATTACAATAACAATGTGTGTGGAATCATCAACAGTGCTATGATGAACAGATTTCTACATACACTTAGCTACAATTAACCATACACACATCTCTCTCTGTCTCTCTTTCTCTCTCTCTTTGTTTCTCTCTTTCTCTCTCTCTTTCTCTCTCTCTCTCTCTCTCTCTCTCTCTCTCTCTCTCTCTCTCTCTCTCTCTCTCTCTCTCCCTCTCTCTCTCTCTCTCTCTCTATATATATATATATATATATATATATATATATATGTATGTATATATATACACACTGTATGTAAGTGTGTGTGTGTGTGTATATATATATACAGTATGTGTGTGTGTGTGTGTGTGTGTGTGTGTGTGTGTGTGTGTGTGTGTGTGTGTGTGTGTGTGTGTGTGTGTGTGTGTGTGTGTGTGTGTATATGTATGTATACTGCTAAATTCAAGGCCTTGATGTGTGCAAACAGCCCTTGTTTTAATTATATTAATAGTTAATTAAAATTTATAACATTACTGGGTCAGTATGCTTGAGGGCCTAATTGAGTCAGCTGTGTATAAGTTGTATTTAACAGCAAACAAGGCCTCTTTGCAGCCTTTAAGGCCTGTAATGTTGATCCTGATTATATATGTATATTATGTATAGAGTGCAAAACTAAAGGCATTGATGGGTGTAAGCAGGCCTTGTTGTAATCATATTCAAAGTTCAAAACAGCTGACTTAATTAGGGGCTCACTCATACTGATACAATAATTGTAGCAAGTGTCCTAACATTTATATCTCATTAACACAAGGCCAGTAAATATATATACACACACACACACACACACACACACACACAAAGATAGACAATGTGTGTGTATACATATATAGATAGAGATACAGAGATAGACTACATATATATTAATACACACTTACAGATCTGTTATTGTAACCAAAAATCATACATGAGGACATGCCAACATGATGAACTATGAATGAAGATGAAGGTAAGTAATATCTTACAGAGTTAAGACACAAGAAAACATAACATTAAAATGTAGACTGTTATATGGTTACTTACATTAATTTGTTTGTAAATAATATTAGCATGAAATGACTATATAAATGACAAACAAAAACCAGATACATCTCATACTGAACAAGAGCTAAGTGAATGTCATCTTCCATTTACATGCAAAGTGTGTCATAATGTATTAACATGAATCAACTGATGATTAATAGATATTCATATGTTATAACATATACCTTCACTCATTCAGTCAATGAGCATTTATAAACATTCATGTGTACAAGGACATACTTGAATGTTTGCAACATCTGTACTTGATCATACATACACTATGCATGAAAGAGTTTGCAGTAAACAACACCACTACACAAAATAATTTAGTGAATGTGCTTATTTATTTTTGTTTATCCTTTTGAGAGCAAGTCACAGGCCTGCTTGTTGGCTGTTGTGTTTGCCTTTTCCCAGTGCCAAGTACTATCGCCTTAACTGTAGCACTTGTACTGCCCTGTGGCAGTTCTGGGGCACTGGTTGTGGGTGGTGGCACTTCAGTGGCACTGGTTGTGGGCTGTGGCACTTCAGGGGCACTGGTTGTGGGCTGTGGCACTTCAGGGGCACTGGTTGTGGGCTATGGCACTTCAGGGGCACTGATTGGGGCTGTGGCACTTCAGGGGCACTGAGTGTGGGCTGTGGCACTTCAGGGGAACTGGGTGTGGACTGTGGCACTTCAGGGGCACTGGGTGTGGGCTGTGGCACTTCAGGGGCACTGGGTGTGGGCTGTTGCACTTCAGGGGCACTGAGTGTGGGCTGTGGCACTTCAAGGGCACTGGGTGTGGGCTGTGGCTGTTGTGAAACACTTGACAGACATTGCAACAGTGGTGGTGGAGCACTTTCTTGTGTTTGTGTTTTTGTCTTCTTCCAAAAGCTGGTGATTAGTAATTGTTGGTCAAACTTTCTTTTGCGTGTCTCATTTGTAGGTGTCGGTTCCATATTTTGAACACATGATGTAAGTGGTTGGATGTTGACAGGGACCTGCACAGAACTTGCACCTACTGTACCGGTATCATCCTGAAGTGGGGAATGAAGAAGTGATGACTCTGGAGAAAAATTAGCAGCATGTAAAGATCCATCCTCTGATGGGTTAAAGTGGAATTGTTGTTCTCTTGCTGTACTCCTAAACTGATTGGCTTGGCTTACATTCAGAACTAGTGCTTGTAATTGTCCTGTTTAGATGTTGGATTTCTTTAGGAACTTGGATGATGACATTTTTTATGTGTGACATTTCTGATATTGACCTTTCATGCACCCAAGATTCGTTCTTCAGAAGCTGCAAAGCTGAGTATGTGTCACGAGCAGGAGGACTTGAATGCTGTGTTAATCCAGGAGTGTCTTCATGGTCACTTGAGTGAATTAGTCCTTGAGCGGCAACATCTGGTTCTACAAATAAATAAAGACATTATGAACTGACATGGAAGTTTCACTTTGTTTTGCCTATAATGATAGTTGTTCTCATACTGGAACACATAACATGTTTCTATAATGTATTATTTGTGTCGAATTCAAAGATGATGCTTGAAGCAACATAATGTTTCGACTCAGTGTGAAAGAAGAATGAATTAAAGTTTGTTGTAACATCACAACTCCTAGCTGATACTTGAAAACAGACACAATACATGTTGTCATGAAACACTACATCTCCTGTGTCAATAACTGATCTGAAGTTCATTACATGTGAAAGGCATTTATTTGGCATGGCAAATGAAATGCTTCCAATGTACACATTATATGGGCTGCACCTCATACACTCACCTTCCATTCTTGATAATGACATTGATGAGACAGGTGACGAGACGTGTTCAGTGTCACGTGTCACAGGTGACACAGGAGCTGCCGGACCAACTATATAGAAGAATAACATCAGAATGTCATTGTCATGTGTACATAATTAACATTAAGTATCTGTAGTGAGAGTACTTAAGGCTAAATATCAGCATCCCGTAACGAAATCACAATTCTATGGTTAGGGCAATCTGTATATTATCCATCTTAACACAAATGTGCATGTGAAAATAATCGTCAAATTTATTTTAAACACCATACAACATACATACAATGTTAACGCAGATATGTTTAAAGGAATGCATTCTAAAATTAACTTGTCTTTTGTACATACACTGCATATGTTGTGTATTAATATAGCTACAATAATGTTCATCACTGCCATGAAAGCAAAGTTGACTGTGCTTATAAATCAGCACCTAATTGTGGAAATGTGTATGAATATTTTAGAGATCTGTTTTGATAATTTAAGAGAAGCAGGTGTAGCGCTCAATGTGGCTGACACTCAGGAACACATGCAGTGTGTCGCTCACAGATGGTACTGGTATGAGAATGTGGCGTATCTATAACGTTACAATAATTTATAACTGAAATAATGAGTAACGTACGTTTCAATATATCGTAGAATGCTTTATGAAAGTAGTAAGATAATTACCATTTCAAATGAATGTGATGAACTTCTGTTCACCTTTTCAGCTTCTAACAACTGTAAGCCGTCCCCCTACACTTGACACCACCATGACCCCTTAGCTTCTTCTACCACCTGTAAGCCCTCCCACAAGACTTGACCTTACCATGACCCTGTGAGCTAGCTCTCTGCGCGACACCACCCCCTCTGTTCACCTCTATGCTGTGATTACATATTAATTGCAGCTGGTTTCACACACCGGTACATGAGCGTAAAACAAATTTAAAGTGAGCTACATATGAACACAATTAAATACCATATTGTACATGTTCCTATTTATGCTCGCATTAGACTACATGAAGCAAAAAAAGAGCTTTCATAATACATAACGGAATCTGTTATTGAAAATTATTCCTGTTCGCCTTTCAATTGACAATATTCCATGCAAGACTTTATTACGCAGTAAGGGCCTGTTTAGAGGTGTAACATAGATTATCACAAATATATATATATGTATATATATATATATATATATATATATATTATATGTATATATGGATCGACGTACATGAAATAGTGAATTATGCATTATAGTATAACGAAGAACATTACTGTCACAAAGAATGACTGCTGGTGTGCTTTGTGGTTATGCATGTTAACCATGGTTTGTAAAAAGATTAGAACATACATTCAGCGTACAACTATAGGTGAAAGATGTTGAATGCTTTGTAAAGTAGAAGGTTGCAGTGTGTGTTATTTGGAAGATCATGACACATAATCCCTTCATGCAGGTCAATTGGTGTATGTTGACTCATAATGATGTAAGCCACGATAGCTGAGCCAATACATGTTTCCAAACAAACATAGATATATATATATATATATATATATATATATATATATATATATATATATATATATATATATATAGTCAGATAAGGCAGTTGGCACTCCAATAGATGCTGGTAAGCCACAGGTGCACGTCCCATATAGAGAATGTAGTTATACGTTGCCGTTCCAAGGATTGGTAAACAAGAGACAGCACTCAGTGTTGAAAATCAAAGTGTATTAGTGAAAGCAAAAATACATCCAGGTTTCTGGATGTATTTTTGCTTTCACTAATACACTTTGATTTTCAACACTGAGTGCTGTCTCTTGTTTACCAATCCTTGGAACGGCAACGTATAACTATATATATATATATATATATGTTTTTTTGTTTTTTTTTGGGACAACTATATATAAATATAGATATATATACCAGTAGACAGAAAAAGAGAGAGAGCGCACGCCCCATAGCATAATACTGCATAAAATTTATTAAAACAGAGGAAGGGGTTGGGGGGTGGGGGGGGGTAGGAATCGTACTCACAAGATGCAAATAATTAAAAGGCAGTTTGTGAATATCACCACCATCCGGTTCGGGATACTGGAACACGTCTCCGTGGACTCCTTCAGGGCTGCCAGACACGATCACCAGGAACCAGATGTATAAGGCTCCGTTCGCTGTCTGTGTGTAGTCCAAAATCCAGCTCTCACTTCCAATGGCCGCCGATTGTATTCCCGCACTTGGTGTAGGCTTCTGCGCGTGCGCGGCGGCGTCGTGATGACGTAATCGCGCTCTCAGTACCCTGACGCGTTTCGTCACCTGACCGGTAACTTTCTCAAAGGGCTGATGCTGAATGGAATCAAGTCCTGCCCTTATATAACCAGTCCGTTGCCAGGCAACCCGTAATCGGGTGATTGATTCAACCTGAATAACACTAATGGGGCTAATACATGTCATAGGTACTAATAACATAGAGGAATAGTTTTCTAAGGGCTGATAGGGACTAATACACTTAAGGAATGAACATGAAGTGGATGTATATATATATATATATAATTGAAAATCCTTATGGATGATAATATAGGAACAAGAAGGATATCATAACATTAATGCTAACACTAACAATAAAATTCAAGCGATTTGATACCATATAAATTCATCAATCATTGTACTGCAATGTGTAATTTAAAACTCTATTCTTAAACTGTATTTAAAGATCATGAAACATAATCCCTTCATGCAGGTCAATTGGTGTATGTTGACTCATAATGATGTAAGCCACGATAGCTGAGCCAATACATGTTTCCAAACAAACATAGATATTATATATATATATATATATATATATATATATATATATATATATATATATATATATATATATGTTTTTTTTTTTTTTTTGGGACAACTATATATAAATATAGATATATATAGATATACATAGAGAGAGAGATATAGAGATATATATAATAGAGAGAGATACATACATACAGATATATATGTAGGTATGATTATATTTGGAACAAACAATACGTTTCAGCGGAAATATAGATAACAACTGTAAGATACGACACGCGTAGTACAATAACATTTGTCACCTGGTGGAAATTGAGACGAATAAATTCCGATATCTCTGTCCCCTGGCAAACCCTCCACGACAACAGGAAGAAATTATTAGGGTTTCTGCTCCTCCAAATGGAGTTAACATTAGAGCTTGTGCTGGCAGCCCACCTCCAGTGGCAGAAGCATGCATCCGTTGTGCTTGGATTTTTTTTTTAAATTCGCCTTCATATCATCAAATCTCTTCCGACAATTCATGCGGTCCCTGACATGATTCCCACACGCAGACACAGACAATGTTATTTGCTCCCACATTTCTTTTCTTGAGGCTGAACTTGTCCGTCCTTGAAAGACATACTAAATATATGACCTTACTAATGAATAGAAAGACGAACATTTAACAAAACTGCTACCTGTTCAAAGAGATACATAACATGCTGGTTTAGGTTGAATATGTGTACCACATGAGCATTTACGTGGAAACATACAAATCTAAGGAAGCTTGCATGAATATTCTATGAACATTGGCAAACTTTTTTGACTGATTGTTATGGTCGTTATAAAGCATGAAGGATTATGTGTGAAACAATGAACTTTAATTGATAGATATTAGAGATTAATAGTTTGATATTAACACGTCACATAAGATAGGATAAAATGTCTGAACAATCAATGCCAAAATTGACTTACCTACTAAATGCCCATACAGAGTCATAGTGCTCCAAAATCCCTGTGACAAGAACTCTGTTTTCCTCATCATTGAAACGAGGATTACGTGGCCGCTCCACACGTTTCTTCTGACCACGTGCAGCCACAGAGCTTGGCTGCTACTGACTGGACTCTCCTTCTTCCAATGGAAGAGACTCCAAAAGCGCACCACCACCAACCACCCCACCACCAGACACCCCAGCAGCACCAGCAACAGACACACCAGCAGCACTAGCAACAGACACCCCAGCAGCACCAGCAACAGACACCACAGCAGCAACAGCCACAGACACCCCAGCAGCACCAGCAACAGAGCCACCACCAGCACTCGCACTCCCAGCAACACCATTCGCACTCGCAGCAAAAGCACTCCACTGAATCCTACGTTCACTCAGATGCATACTCACACGACTACCAGTACCACTCACACCAGCATCACTCCTCCCACGCCTTTCGGCCATACCTATAGCACTCACAAAGAACAGAAAAGAAATTTAAACACTATCGCACTGAACACTTACAAACTGAAAACAACACAAAGATGTTAACAAAACAACACAGGACAAACCTATCACAATACACAGCAACTCTCTCTGTCAATATGAAATATGCAAATCTCCCAGCTCTCCCAACAACACAGAGAATGAATAAAAATACACGCTGCCTTTAAATGGGCCGCTCAATCAAAAATATGCTTGCTTCGGCATATTCACAAAGAAATTTCATTGGCGAACCTAACACCACCTCGCCATGCACGCCGATACACCTGTGTGTGATCGGCAAATCATCGCCATAGTGGGAACAAATGTTTTCGGCTTGATTCCGAAGGGATTCGGCACTTATAGCATACGGCGAGGGAAAAACGGCAAAATCATGCCGATAAGGAACACTTGGCGAGAGGACTTTTTCGGCGCTTACTGCATGAGGCCCTAGGTCTCAATCTGTGTCCTTTGATAGATTTACTGGTCATTCTAGAGACGATCGGGGGGCTACAATTTATGATGATAGAGCTTCAGCTTCAACTCTCCAACCAAGGGTTTCTAAATCATCAGGTCAACATTCCTAGGCTTTTTTACAGTCAAATCCCAGGGGCCGGGGAGTACACAAAGGTCACAGAGGAAATGACGAAAGCCGAGGCAGATCTAAGAGGAAGAAATACGAATGAACTCCCCTTATAATGTTATTAATTTATCAGGTGTGGATCTTTCCTTGGATCAGCTGACGCTCTTGAATAAAGGACTAGGTTTTGCACCCACACAGAATTTCAATTTATTCCATACTGTTATAGATCTCCAAAAGTTTACACGTAAACTTTCCCTAAAGAAATTATTTCCTTCAAAACATTGTTTATTAGGCACAGGAACTAATGTGGATTCTATTGAACCAGTACAGTCAGGTTCCACATTTAATGAGAATTCATTAAATTTTTATGAAAATTGTGTTATTTCCGATATGGACGCTTTATTAGAGTCACAAGGAGAGCCTTTAATTACACATATTCAACCTTTCTTTGGTTCCGTAGATTCTGGTTATCGCAAAAAGTTTATATTTTGCCCTAATTATAACAGGGGCCCTTCTATCACTACATTTGAACATTTAGTTGAATGAGATTTAAGATTACTTTCACAAGGTTTTTCATATTCCAATGTTATTTATTTATTTATAAAATATTTTACCAGGAAGTAATACATTGAGAGTTACCACTCGTTTTCAAGTATGTCCTGGGAACAGAGTAAAACAAATAATACATGGTTACAAGTACAGTTACATAAATGAACAAGGTATACATTATATACAAGACATTGCGTGCACAGTTAAAGAAAATATATATTATGAGCGTATGAAACAGTTACAGACCAGATTAAAGTGTGAGACAGCCTTAGATTTGAAAGAACTTAAGCTGGTGGTGGATATGAGAGTCTCTGGTAGGTTGTTCCAGTTTTGGGGTGCACGGAAGGAGAAGGAGGAACGTCCGGATACTTTGTTGATCCTTGGGACCATGAATAGTCTTTTGGAGTCTGATCTCAGGTGATAGGTGCTGCATGTGGTAGGGGTGAGGAGCTTGTTCAGGTAGCTGGGTAGCTTGCCCAGAAAGTATTTGAGGGTGAGACAGGAAAGGTGAACTTTGCGCCTAGACTCTAGTAATGACCAATCTAGTTCTTTGAGCATTTCGCAGTGATGTGTGTTGTAGTTGCATTGGAGAACAAAACGACATATTGAATTGTAGAGGGTGTCAAGTTTGCTAAGGTGGGTTTGAGGAGCCGAGCCATATACTATGTCTCCATAGTCAATAATTGGCATTAGCATCTGCTGTGCAATACGCTTTCTGACCAGGAGACTTAGGGAGGATTTGTTCCTGTAAAGTACCCCTAGTTTGGCATAGGTCTTGGTTGTCAGGGTATCAATGTGCATCCCGAATGTTAAGTGGGAGTCAAACCATAAGCCCAGGTATTTAAAACTAGTGACAGGGGTTAGGGTGGTGTTAGCGTTGGTTCTAATCAGGAGCTCAGTCACTGGAAGCTTTAAAAATGTAGTCTTGGTCCCAAATACCATTGTTACAGTCTTGTCAGTGTTTAAAAACAGTTTGTTTTGGGAAATCCAGTTTTCGAGTCTCAAAAAGTCAGACTGAAGTATGTGTTGAAGGTCAGAGAGGCTATGGCTGTGTGCATATAGGATTGTGTCATCTGCATACATGTGTATTGAGGCTTCCTTACAAGCTGTGGGAAGATCATTAATGAACACTGAGAAGCGTAGGGGCCCAGAACAGAGCCTTGCGGGACACCACAGGTGATATCCAGGGGGTTGGAGTTAGAGCCTGAGATGGACACATGTTGGGATCTTCCTGATAGGTAGGACTGAAACCAGTTTAAAGCATGTTTCCCTATTCCAAAGCTCTGGAGTTTGTTAAGCAGGATAACATGATCAACTGTGTCAAAAGCCTTTGCAAAATCTAGGAATACTGCACCAGTGAGTTGTCCCCGTTCCATTCCACACTGGATTTCATTGCAAACTTTTAGCAGGGTAGTTACGGTGGAGTGTTTGGGACGAAACCCAGACTGGAATTGGCTAGGGAAATTTGTTTTGGTGTACAAATCGCTTAATTGGGAGTGGACACATTTTTCCATTACTTTGGATAGAATTGGGAGAAGTGAGATTGCCCTGTAGTTTGAGACAGGGTTTTTGTCCCCACTTTTGAAGATTGGGACAACTCTGGCAGTTTTCCAGGTCTTAGGGATATGGCCTGCAGACTGGATAGAGTTGACTATGGACGCAATTGGTTTGGCAATGGCTGGGGCACCAAGTCGTAAGAACCTAGATTGTAGTAAGTCGGGTCCACATTGGCTTCTTAGTTTTAGTTTGAGGAGCGCTTGTGTAATCTCCTCTTCAGATACTGGGCTAAATTGAAAATTGTGGGCAGTGTTGGGAGGGGGTGGGACTCTAGGGGTACTCCCAGGATGAGATTCATGTTTGGGGTTTGTGCTGCGTTTCGCTAATAAGTTAGTGGCACACCCCACAAAGTAATCATTGAATGCATTTGCAATGTCAGTGGGGTTTGTCAGAGTAATATCCCCCTTAGTGATATTACTTGGTTGTTGATGGTTAGGAGGCTGGAATATATTGTTGATAACCTTCCAGAAGTTAGCTGGGTTTGATGTATTTTGGTGGAGATTGTCAGAGTAATATTGTGCTTTTGCATGCCTTGTTTGCCTTGTGCACATGTTCCGCAGGCATCTGTAGTGATTGAGATCCTTGGTAGTGCCAGTTACTTTGTAGCTTTTCCACAAGGCATCCCTGAACTGGTAGAGTGCTATTAGGTCAGGTGTAACCCATGGAAGGTGGGCCCCCCGTACCCTTATTTTGCGTAGTGGAGCATTGGTATCGCAGAGTTTTAAGAACTCTGATTGGAAATAGTCGAGCGCAGAATCGGGGTCGGGAATTAAATCGATTCTGTGCCATGGGCAGTTGGTAAGATCATCCTGAAACTGTTGTGGGTTTTTAATTGTTCTAGTGAGGATAACTTTAGGGCTTGAATGGGGCGGTTTAATTTTCCTTACACAGTACACTATTGCATGGTCACTGAAAATATCAGGAAGGATGCCAGAGGATTGGATTCTGCTGGGGTTTGAGGAGAGAATCCAGTCTAGCAAGGAATGGTTATGCGATTTCAAGTTTATCCGTGTGGATTGGGAAATGAGTTGCGATAGTTTAAGTGACTTGAGTTGTATCTGGATTTTGTGGTTTTTAGGGTCAAGCCAATTGAAGTTGAAATCCCCTAAAACTAGCAGCTCACTCTTCTCATTCAGAGAGGAAATGGAGCCAAGAAATTGGGTGATATCAGTCAAGGATTGTAGAGGGGCTTTAGGGGGGCGGTAGATGCCAGCAAGCAAGATGGGCTTAGAAAAGGGGAGGCAGATTTTGCCAACTAGGATTTCAAAAGAGGGTGGGCTTGGTGGGCAATTTAACAGTGAAATTGTAAGGTGTCTGCAATATAAAATAACACCCCTCCTCCTCTCTTTGACCTATCTCTCCTAAAAATGGAGTATCCCTGAATGGCAATATTTGCATCAGGGGTTTTATGGGATAGCCATGTTTCTGTAAGAACAATTCTTTGGGTTTATGCATACTGCACCGACACACTTTATTCGAGCAAATACCCAGTATGTACCTGGCAGATACCTGGAATGCGCCGCTCCTCACCTCTGACAAGCCCCGTTGCGTTTGCCTTCCCAGCCTGGGTTCATGCCTGGCTGACGGGCGGCTGATCTGTTAAATGATAATGATTAGGATTTAATAGGCTGCAATGCTTCGCGTGTCTACCAGATGGCATAAATTCATGAATTGTAATGCAGTATATATATATACACTGCGCAGTATTGCAGCCAGGGGGAATAAAATGCTTCAATCCCTGCATGGAAAATACCTCAATGCACTCGGGCAGAAAACAGTCACAAACCTCAATACACCCGGGTATACCCGAATTCGTGGGACTAGCCGAGCTCGAATAAAGTGTGTCGCCAGTGTAAGGCACCATGCCCTTAGTTCATCCAGTTTGGGCAGCAGGCTCCTGATGTTTATATGGGCGACAGATAGCCCTTTTTGGAATTTAAAGGTGGAATTCTCAGGGGCATGGGACAGAGCTGAAATGGGAGGACCTAGGTTAGTTTTAATATCACCTTCTAAAGAGAGTAATAGT
Organism: Ascaphus truei; assembly: GCF_040206685.1. Classification (NCBI taxonomy): domain Eukaryota; kingdom Metazoa; phylum Chordata; class Amphibia; order Anura; family Ascaphidae; genus Ascaphus; species Ascaphus truei. The sequence goes on from NC_134484.1 coordinate 83,214,350, forward strand.
ATGAGTAGAAATTTGGGTAGTTGTTTGCAAGTTGTAAATTTGTGGTGTTTTCCATTACAGTGAGCAGTGGTTGGTGTGCTGGTTTTTAGAGTTCTCCACCAACATTCAGTACATAGTGCAAGGCTTTTGAGTAGTCCAGGGTGTATGGTGATGTTGGGTGTGGGCCAGGATGGAGGAGTTTGTAGTGGATAGAGGGAGTAACATCTCCATGAGGCCAGGAGAAAGAAAAAAGTTAAAATACATAGCAGGTTCATGATGCCAGAGGTAGGCAGTGCTGCAAGGAGCTGTTGTGAACAGAGTGAGTGTGAGCAGACTAGCAGCAGGTGTGTGCCTGTTCCTTGTCAAATGTTTAGCTGTATTGCAAAGCTAGAGTCAGTTCAGGGTTTCAGTGTATTGTGCAGTCAGTTTTGGGAGAGACTGCAGTAAATAAGTTGTAAAGGGGTGGGGGGTTGAAATAGGCAGGTTAGCAAGCATGGGATCATAGTGTGATCTGAATAGCTTACCGTTTGTTGTCTTGAGTTAAAGAGTTTGCAGAAAGAAGCAGTCCCCAGTCACCTCTAGTCAAACTGTAGTCTAACTGTATTTATCACTTAAAAAACTCACTTTAAATGCCTCACTATCTAATGCCAATTGCAGTTCCTGCAGATTGCAGGAAAGGTGTTTTTATATACAGCTAAAACAGTCACATGACCCCCCCCCCCTCCCCAATCAGTCAGCTTGTTCCATTCGGTCAATTAACAGCACAGAGTTAAGAGGAAAAAAACAAACAAAAAAACATTTTAAATTCAAACATACTAACTTATATCAATTCTACAAGGCCGGATTCAGACTTTTACACAGGGTTTCAACATCAGGAACAAACTTATATCAATTCTACAAGGCCAGATTCAGTCTTTTATACAGGGTTTCAACATCAGGAACATACTTATATCAATTCTACAAGGCCAGATTCAGTCTTTTACACAGGGTTTCAACATCGGGAACATACTTATATCAATTCTACAAGGCCAGATTCAGTCTTTTACACAGGGTTTCAACATCGGGAACATACTTACAGTATATCAATTCTACATGGCCAGATTCAGTCTTTTAAACAGGGTTTCAACATCAGGAACATACTTTTACCGGTACTCCTGGTCCAGGGGAGTCCCTGTCAGTGAAAAAAAGGTAGCAACAAAAGAGATGTACCAGGGCACTGCGGATTTCTAAATGAAATTTATTACTTCAATAGCACACAACGTTTCAACCACAAAAAAAAAAAATGTTAAATCTGATAATTTGACTTATACTGAGGTACAACAAATTGATCAAATTAAGAAAATGTTTAATATTGTGATCAGGAACGCTGATAAAGGGGGAGCCTTGGTGATATTGTCAACCATTCAATATAAACAAGAAGCACTTAGACAGCTTCAGGCTCCTAACTTTTATCAGGTTCTTAAAGAAGATCCTACATCTCTGTACTCTCATGAGTTGACCGAATTGTTATCTTTTGGGAGAATTCTCAATGTTATTAGTCTTAAAGAATGTGAATTCCTTAACTGTCCACATCCCGTGATTCCGGTATTCCACCATCTCCCAAAGATCCATAAATCGCTGGTCGATCCTCCTGGACGACCAATAGTGGCGAGCATTGGATCTTTGTGAGATGGGTTATCGCGGTATGTGGACAAGTTTCTACAGCCCCTGGTATTCCAACTTCCTTCCTATATTAGGGATACAGCGGACCTCATTCTCAATTTACAGGATCTTCAATGGCACAAGGAATATAGGTGGATCACTTTAGATGTGACCTTCCTCTATTCAATTATTGATCACAATCACGGTCTTAAAGCTATACGACACTTTCTTGATTTATCCACCTTATCTATTTCTCACTGCACTTTTTTACAAGAATCTATATTATTTTTACTCACTCATAATTATTTTTTATTTGATTCACATTTTTATTTACAGAAGTTGGGCACTGCTATGGGCACGAGTTTTGCACCTTCATACGCCAATTTGTTTATGGGTTTTTGGGAGTCACATTTTATTTATCACATTAATAATTCCTTTCGTCAAAATATCGTCTTTTTCAAGAGATATATTGACGATTTGATCCTTATTTGGAAAGGTGATGAGCACTCTTTATTTTCTTTGTTCAATATCTAAACACTAATGATTATAATATTAAATTCACTTTTGAGCACAATATTAATCACATTCACTATTTAGATTTGACCCTGTACATTGACAGTGATATGAATATCTAGACTGATATTTATCGGAAAGAGAATTCCAGGAATATGCTTCTCAATGCACGGAGTTGTCACCCCCGTTCATTGATTAGGAATATTCCTAGATATCAATTTATGAGATTGAAGAGACTTTGCTCTAATAATGATATTTTTCTGTCAAGGTCTAAAGAAATGTTTGACAGGTTTGTGACCAGGGGCTATTCTACAAGGGGCATACAAACAGCCTTTGTTAAAGCTGATTCTATGGACAGAGATGTCCTTATTCAAAAATCTGTATCTAGGTTTAAAAAATCAAGGATGCCATTATATAATACTACACAGAGTCCATTTTATATAACTACTTATAGTTCACAATCATCTCAAATTTCAAAAATTATATCTAAACACTGGCATACACTTTTGCTGGATGAAGATATTGGTTCCATGTTGCAAAGTGGACCTAGATTCACTTTTCGTAAGGCTAAGACCTTGGCCTCCCACTTATCACCAAGTCTTTTTGACTCTAATTTAAATCGTCCAAATATTACAACTATACCAAAGGGTTTCTATAGTTGTGCTAATTGTACTATGTGTCAATATGCATTACCTGCTACATTTATAACATATGCTAATGGTGTAAAAAAGTACTACATTAAGAATTTTCTTAATTGTAATACGAGTTATGTTGTGTACGTACTTTTTTGTGCATGTGGCCACAGATATGTGGGCCGCACCATTAGACCATTAAAAATTCGTATAGGTGAACATACCCGTTTGATTAGAAAGAAAGATCTAGTCCATCCAGTATCCAGACACTTCTCCCAATGCCCTAGAGGTGGCATTGGAAATTTCTCCTTTTCTGCTATCGAACATGTACCCCGTCACCCCAGGGGTGGTAATAGGGAGAATGTATTAAATAAAAAGGAGATGTACTGGATATACACTCTCGGCACTCTCCATCCCCTTGGAATCAATTCAGATAGGGAATTTAAACATTTTCTATATGATTGAGGGGATGGAGGGTGCTGAATTTGTATCATTACATCATATATCATGTATCATATATATTGGTATATGTACGGTTTTTTTATATTGCATATACAATTAATTTAATTTATGTTAGATGTTATTATATAATAAATTGGTATTTCTTTATTTATTTTTTCAATTCATTATTATTTTTTTTTTATTTATATATTATATATTTGTTTCCAGTATCTTTTCCTTGTATTAGATACTGTCATTATTTTGCTTCCATGTCCATTTGTTTATCCATTTATTTATAGAACTTGACATCACATTCTTTGTTTTTAATTTTTTTGTTTATTTGTGTTTTTTATATATGGATGTATCTACATATGGTTGACTTTTTCTCACACTGCGCATGTGCAACAGCTGTCAACAATTGATTTTGCAATTAGGGTACTGCCAGGGTATAAAAAGGGTCAGACCTCACTGCCCCAGTAAAATTTGTCCCTGAGGAAGCTCCTTTGCTGGAGGGAAACGCGCGTTGGACGCGCAATGTTGTCAGTCTCCTACTTGGAGCTGTTTTAATGTAGTGTCAGCAGTCTCCTGGCTCTAACTTTGTTGATCCCATTAGTTAATTATTCATTCATTATTTATAGTGAGTGTGCCTGCTTTCCTTGCACAGCACTGCTGTTTCTGGCAGGTCTATGCTGCAGTGTATGTATCATCATTATCACTGCACTTGCCAGCCTCATTACTCCAGCACTCTTACTTTAACATACTAAAGTCTCTATTATAGTGCGCAGTGCTGGTTGTTCAAGCAAGGTAGCTGGACATTTAACACACTGGCCACTCACTTGTGTACATTTATATACCTGTATTTTTGGGTCTCATCGTTGCTCCAGAGGGGTTAACACCCTGACTTCTAGCAACCTGTGTCCTCTTATCCCACCATTATTAAGTGGTTCAATGGGATAGTATGTATTTAAAATAGACGACACGGTTGCCTGATAATGTTGATTTAATATATTTTTAATCCACATTACACATTACTTTGGTAATATATGTTTTAAGTAAATTTATTAAAAGTTAGATTTTACACTATTTTGGTGTGCATTTAAGTGAATTCTTTTAGGGGGCACATTCATTTTGTGTTTCCCTTCACCTTTTCTGATTCATGTCCATTTGTTTATCCATTTATTTATAGAACTTGACATCACATTCTTTGTTTTTAATTTTTTTGTTTATTTGTGTTTTTTATATATGGATGTATCTACATATGGTTGACTTTTTCTGTGCAGACTAGTCAGTGTTAATATGTCACCAATCAAAAATTCTAATGTGATCATTGTTACCCGCTGAGTCCTCTTTAGAGTTGTCCAATTAGATCCTAGTTGCCTCTATATAAGACGTGTCTGCTATCAGAAAACATGTACTCTTTGATAAAGTTCCATGTCGGGACGAAACGCGTCAGAGTAATTTTATCTACTGTATGATGTCCAGTCGTTTTTTGCAATAAAATTTATTTTTTAATTCATCAAACTTGTGTTGGTACAAGGGAGTAGTGACCGTTCATCATTTTTTCCACCGCTACAACTTTAAGTTTCTCTGGGTCCATGACAAATCCCCTGTTGGAAATAATATACCCAAGAAAGGAGGTGGAGGACTGATGAAAAAGACATTTCTCCAACTTGGCAAACAACCGATTCTCTCGGAGGCGGGAGAGCACGAACTTCGTATGGGTAATATGATCCTGTAGATTTTTTGAAAAAATAAGAATGTCGTCCAGATAAACAATTACGAAAAGGTTAAAGACATCCCGAAAAATATCATTGATAAAGTCCTGGAAGACCGCCGGGGCGTTGCATAAACCGAAGGGCATCACAAGATATTCGTAGTAGCCGCTACAGGTGTTGAAGCGGTCTTCCATTCAATGCCTTCACGGATGCGAATGAGATTATATGCCCCGCGAAGATCTAGCTTAGTAAAGAGGCTAGCAACTTGAAGTCTGTCGTAATGCCGTAATGCGATTCAGGCCCCGGTAGTCTATACATGGTCTGAGAGTACCATATTTTTTCTTAACAAAAAATAATCCGGCCCCCGCGGGTGAATTGGAATGCCGTATAAAGCCCTGATTCAAGTTCTCACGAATATATTCGTCCATGGCCTTCGTCTCAGGAAGAGAGAGGGGGTAGGACTTGGATTTGGGCAATGTGTATCCAGGCACCAAGTCTATCGGATAATTGTAAGATCTGTGTGGGGGTAATAATTCGGACTGAGTTTTGCTGAAGACATCCATAAAATCTGCGTATGGGGCAGGTACATCTCCTTTAAGGTTGGATGTGGTAGCCAGAAGTTGGGGCGGAAGTACAGCTGGTGGAAAAGATTCCTCTGACTTTGACCTCCGGACAATGGGACCTGGAGATGTTTAATTGATGTTCGGATTGTGCTTCTGCAACCATGGTAAGCCAAGGGTGACAGGGGTTCCAGGAGCATGGATAACATCCAACGCCAGGGTCTCCTTATGGGAAGGAGAAGAAAGGTTGAGGGGACTGGTCTCCAAGGGGATGAAAGCCGGGTTGAGAGGGCGGCCGTCGATCCCTACCAAGGCAACAGGAGTTTCCTTCTTAATGAGTGGAATCTGGTTCAATTCCGAGAATTACTGGTCCACAAAGTTTCCTCCTGCGCCGGAATCGATGAAGGCCATGGTGGAAGCCTGAAAGGTAGGACCAGAGAGGGAAACGGGGATAGTAAACTTTTTAGGAAGTTCCTTCTTGGAAAGGGGGCAGGGAGAATTAGCACCCAGGGAGCGCCCCTTCATACTTACTGGGCTTTGTCGTTTTCAGGACACTGAGGGCATTCGCGAATCAAATGCTCAGAGGATCCGCAGTAAAACCATAGTCCACAGAGTCTGCGAAATTGTTGAATAGGAGCCCGAGTGCATTGAACTCCGAGTGGCATCGGTTCCGGGGCCTCCAGAGCGGGCAGCGGAGAGATGGCAGGTCTCGTGGGTGAAGAGAACCTGGGAAAGGGGGCATGAAAAGGCACACATCGAAAGTGTTGGTGCTCGGAGCAGCGTACCTGGAGACGTTGGTCCACCCGAATAGCCTGGGAGATCAGTTCCTCCAGAAGTCCTGGCCTGGGTTGTGAGGCGAGCTCGTCCTTTACGAAATACGTAAGTCCTCGCCAGAAAACTGCGACTAAAGCCTCCTGGCCCCACCGAGTCACAGCTGCTAGGGTCCTGAACTCCAAGGCGTACTGGGCCATGGGCCGATGTCCCTGTGTAAGTTGAAGCTAAGAGTCAGAAGCAGTCTCCTGTTGTGCGGGAGTATCGATGACCTGACGAAAGTCTTGTCTAAATGTCGCATAATCCCTAGAAATTTCGGGGCGTAGTTCCCATATTGGGGAGGCCCAGGCCAGGGCATTTCCCGTGATTAGGCTGTTGACGTATGCCACCTTCTTATGTCCGGTGGACTACTGCTGCGGAGCCATCTCAAACTGGATCTCACATTGATTGAGAAATCCGCGGCAGGCATGCGGGTCCCAATCGTACGGCTTGGGTGCCGGGATCTTCGGGCCCAGTGTCGCGACACCCACTGGTTCCATGGGTGCCGGAGGAGGAACCACAGAGGGTGTCTGTAAGGAGAGATCTTCTACCTGTCGGGTAAGAAGAACCAGCTGATCGGTCATGACCTGGATTTGTTAGTACATTGCCGATAACATGCTACCACGTTCAGTCTGATCTGCGTCTTGTGGGCTCGACATAATGTTTCGCTGGTGCTGCCCGCAGACCAGACCCGTCCCTTATACTGAGGTGAGGACGTATATGTGCACGCACCTGCAGCAGAAGGAGCGTGTCCGGAGTGTGGTGTTTGGGGTGGCCTGGCCAGGTGGGAATAGCTGTAGCAATACTTGCCGGTACCGGAAGCAGAGTAGTAGTAGTTGCTGTTAGCCAAGGCCAGGGATAGGTGGGGTCCGGAAGGTAGGGGTCCGAGCAGGGGTCCAGGGTAGAAAGAAGCTACGTCGTCAGGGAGATAAGGGGTCGAGAGCCAAAGAGAGAAGTCCACAGAGCCGAGTTGTAACCTGAGTAACAAAGACAATAGGGAGAGCCAGAATAGACATCTACAAGAGAGACTATGTCGAGCGATGTGAGAGAGGTAGGACAGATATTAAATACTGTGGCTGACCAATGGGAAGCGGAGGCAGGCCTGGAGGAGCCCGAGGAGCTGTCCAGGATTGGTCCCCATAATAGGCAGCCAGGTGGTAAGGTTTAGGGTTAACTGGTAACCAGCACGTGGGCGGGGGGCGTGGCTTCATGGCAAGAGCAGTGAATAAATTAACTTGTGTCAGCACACACTCCGTAACGGGAGGGGATGCGTGCGCAGGGGCAATGGCAGGTACCCGAGCACCAGCCGCACGCGAAGCAGCGGCAGCCTGATGGAGAGGACAGGGGAGCCCCCCCACCACGGAGGTCGGGCGGGAGCGGCAAGGACGGAGCCCCACAGCAGCGGGAGCCGAAAGAGGTGAGGGGAGGTCACGCTGCGTCCGCCGTGACCCCCGAGTCCTCACAAATGCAACCCCCTTTTTCCAGCCTGCTACCACCCTGCATATTATGAAATCCATTGAATAATCCTTCTCTCCTTTTAATTTCACGAACAGGGAGAATCTGGGCCAAACATTTTCCACCATTGAAACTGCACCCAAACTCCCGCTTTCTTATCAGTGATATCAACAACTTATCCCTAATCACCTCTACTCTCACTGCCTCCATCCTCCTTTCTTCCAAATTCTCTCTTAACCAGGCCAACAAGTCTTCCCAGTCCCTTGTATATGCTGTTCATGTACCAGCACCTACCAATGCCCTCACCAATTTCATCCCTCACTGCTTCCTGCCACAGCCTCTGCGGTCAGGGCTCCCCTACAGAGGTCACTCCCAGAACAAGCTCCTGAAATGGCGCAAAATGAAAGTAAAAAAGGGCATCTGCTATCCTGTTCTCCAACCCCGGAACATGCCTTGCCTTGAACCATATGTTATGATCCAAAAAGCTCAGGATCAGCAACCTCAGCAACCAGACCACCACCGGGGATGAAGCCAATAGCCATTCACGGCTGCCACCATCACCACCCCTGTGTTATCCATCCTGAAGATAACTTCCCTGTTTCCAAGTTCTGTCCCCAGAGCTCTACCCCACCAGAAGCAGAAAAAGCTCCAAAAATGTTAGTTTCCCCATGAATCCCTGTTGTTCCCAGTCATCCAGCATTCGCCATGCACAACAGCGGCCCTGAAAACATGCTCCAAAACCCATGGATCCTGACACATACATGAAGAGCTATATCTGATCACAATATACTACTCCCTGCAAAGCCAGCATTAGACCGTTGTCATGCCCTATGACGGAGTAGCCTCCTAGGTAGAATCAATAAGGAAATCATTCACCAAGTTCTTGCAATGAAACTCCTTTATTTCCCTCATACAGAAAATCAAGTTGCAAAACACTTTCAAAGGAAAATAGCAAATGGTTAAAAATAAACAGCATACATCTGCAAAAGCTATATAACTTGGGTGTGATTTCCTGGGTCTGCTAGAGTGAGAGAGTTTTTAACCTCCTACAGTATATACTCCTTCACATACCTCCCCCCTCAAAGTGTTGCTTCCAACACCCTAGCCTTTTGAAATATCTCCCCTTCCCCCCCCAAAAAAAATCTGTATTTGCATGTATCTTCATGGAATTATGTTGTACCTGGAAGGAGAAGGTCTGAAGGGCGAGGTACAAGTGTAGGGACTCTGTGGTTTCTATCTTTCATTTTGTGAAGTAATTTTAGGAGAGCATGGTCTGTGATGAGGGTAAATGTGGCACCCAGGAGGTAATACCTGAATGCTGACACTGCCCACTTCTCTGACAAGCACTCTTTCTCTATTACAGAGTAAGCATGTTCCCATTTTAAGAGCTTCCTTCCAAGATATAGGACCCAAAACTCTTCCCCATCTACCTCCTGAGACAAGATGGCCCCTAAACCTACTTCTGAGGCATCCGTCTGAAGAATGAAGGGCTTTGCAAAGTTTAGACTCTTCAAGACTGGTTCTGAACAGATAATTCTTTTGACCCCCTGAAACACCTTGATCGGACAATATTGGGTGCTACATTTCTTAGGCTAAAGCAAGAGAAGTAAACCCAGTTATGGGCACTCCCAACAATTCCCCATACAATGGAAGGGGAAAAATGTGGCGTTAGGTTTGAGGTTAGAATGTGTGTACCTGTCTTGATTAACAATTGTTTCTCTATCTCTGTTCTCTTGAGAGAATTCCATGTTTATGAAAATAACGCTTTAACGTTAATTTTTGGAGAAATTTACTGGCATCAACAAAAAGTTTAAATGTATTACAGTAGGTCCCAATGAGGGTGCAACATTTAGACCACTATTGAGTACTGCAATCTGATCTGTAGATAAAATAGTGACAATCAAATTGAAAATACCTGTGGTACATTCATTGTCTCTTCTTTTGTGTGCCTCCCACTTCCTTCTCTTGAGCCTCTCTGTTGTCTCTTTTTTGCCTCAGTGCATACGCTACTGGTGACAGCTCTCTTAGAGTTGAAAGCAGTTCTTGAGAAACCACTTTTCCCACAAATTCTCCTCGCAGGAGTTTAGTTTCTGTCTGTGGTATCTCTTGTCCCCCCCCCCCCCCACAAAGAATTGGATTATTTCCTTATTTCCAGGTGAGAGACATTCAGCTCTATGCTGGGAGTGTGAATCTCTTTTGGTGAGCTTTCCAGCTCAGTTCTGAGACAGAATCTCTTCCTGAGAGATCCTCAGGTCTGCATTGAGACTGCAAAACTCCCTTTGAGAGATTTGCAGCTTTTTGCTGAGGCTTTCATTCCGTTGTTAGCAGTCCAGTATGGCCCACTCAGCAATGACCTACAGTAGGTTAACCGAACCAAAGTCCCATAGTAGCAGTGACATTTGAACATAGCTTTAGTATTGATTTAATGTTGTAATGTCAAAACAAAGTCCAGGATTAACTTTTTGCTTTTTGGTTACCCCACAATACCTTTTCTGGAGATTAGATTTCATCAAAATATGTACTGTAGTGTCATTCATAATAGCAACTACACTGAAAACTCTACTTTTCTCCATGAGGACTGGAGTGACAGTTTTAGCAGACTATTTCTCACCACGGCACATAATTAATATCAGTGCAAAGATCAAAATAATCTAAAATACAAAAGAAGAAGAATAAAATAAAAAACAGCATTAGTAGTAGGATTATACTCAGATAGAAACCATCTGAAACTTACAGTATGTACTGTATAATGTTAGTGGTGTCATAGAAAACTTTAATGGAAACTGTATCATGTACACCTTGTAATTTATTTTTCAGCTGAACTGTGACATTGAAATACAGTAAGTTGTGTATTTTGTTTAAAGTATAAACAAGTCAAAAGTGCACTATTCCAAATTAGTTTCCCACAAAAAAAATAGTATTAACTTTAACAGCCAAAACCGATACCGATTGCAACACGACATCAAGGGACAGCACGCAGGTAAGTAAATTAAAAATGTTCTATATTTGATAGAAGACACAAAAACATTGGATTGGATTCTATATATATATATATATATACACTATTAATAGTAATAATTTTCTATATATATACCGTATTTCCTTGATTGTAAGACGAACCAACGATTTGGCCCTTACAATCAAGGAAAATTACTTTTTCACTTACCATGTTTCAGGAGAGGTACCATGTCAGAGGAGGATAAAGCGGGTGGCTGTGGATAGAGAGGTCCCACGCCTGCAGATGGTTGAAGATGGATAGTGGGCCGGAGTGCGGCGGGATAGGTCCAAGTCTGCAGGTGAATGAAGATAAGAAGACAGTGGATGGCGTGCGGCGGCAGCAGAACATAATAGCAGGAGAGCTGAGCAGGAGCTGAGCGGCATAGGGAAATGGCTTTGGAGGTGCAAACTGTAACACCGGAAGTTGACCGGTGTCTGACTTCCAGTTACATTGTGCACCTCCCAAGCCGTTCCACCATGCGCTCTGCTCCTGCTTGGCTCTCCTGCAATTATGATCTCCTGCCGCCACCAACGCCTGCCCTCTGTCTTATCTTTATTCACCTGCAGACTTGGGACCCCTCCCGCTACACACCCGCTGCCGCTTCGTCCTCCACTGACATGGGACCTCTCCTGAAACATGATAAGTGAAAAGAAGGGGGTTAGTGCTATAGACACTTGTTTTTATTATTATTTTATTTTAATACATCGATTCTAAGACGCACCCCGATTTCAGACATGTGAAAATCGGAAAAAAGGCTTGTCTTAGAATTAAGGAAATAGGGTATATATATATATATGTATATATATATATATATATATATATATATTTATTTTTTCTACTAAAAGTGAAATACCTTGTTACCAATCAATATACAGCTGCAGCGGCCGTTATTCAAATAAATCACGGTGCCGATTTCGTGTGCTCTTCTGTACTCCAAGCAGCATGAACGCGGCCAATCGCCCCAGGCACCCGCGCTTATCGCGATTGCTTTGTTTGAATTTTGTGGATTCTGTTTCTTTGGATGCAATGAAATGAATGAATTGCAATGTGTACAGTACTATACTACTACTAGTATAGTAGCTACTATACTACTGTGTCAATTTAGGGTGTTTAAAAACCAGAACTCTAAAATGCAATTTTCTGCACTCGCCGCTCTCGCGTCTTAAGGCGGTAAGGTTGGGTAAGACATTCCATGTCATGACATCGGTATTCTGATGTACACAACGAGTAATTTGTTCAAATAATGGTCGCTGCAGCAGTATAAATAAAGCACCCATCCCTATTGGCATGCAGTCATGGGCTCTTAAGGAGCTATATTCAGTAATAGCCAAACCATTATATTTCCACCGGCAAAGTACCACAAGATTGGCATAAAACAGAAATGGTGCCTAATGTATATTTAAAAAGGGAGCTAAATTAAAACAAGGGAATTGCAGGACTGTAAGCCTCACAATATTGGGGAAGCTACTTGAAGGTTAAGTATGGTATCATTTTCAGGAATACCTAATGGATAACAGAATTATTAGTATTACTCAACAGGGATTTATGAAGGATAGGCCATGTCAAAGTAACCTTATTGGTTGCTTTGAGGAGGAATGTATGAATTTATACCAGGGTAATGTAGTTGATGTGGTCTACTGTACTTACAGTCGATTTTGCTAAAGGCTTTTCAAATGGTGCCACACAAGAGCTTAGTGTACAAAATAAAGGAAACTTGTCTCGGTAAAAATATTTGCACCTGGATTGAAAACTGAGAGTTGTCATAAATGGAACCTTTTTAGATTGGACTGAATATGTTCAGTACTGGGACCCCTGCTGTTTAACTTGTTAATTAATGACCTGGAAGTTGGCATAAAGAGCAAAGTCTCTATATTTGCTGATGACACTAGATTATGTAAAGCCATAAAATCAGAGCAGTATTTAATTTCTCTCCAGAAGGAGTTAGATAGACTGGACTTTTGAGCAGGTAAAGAGAAATGAGGTTTAGTACAGATAAATGTAATTTGGGAAAAAAGAATAAACAGGTAAGTTACAAATTAAATGGGGAAATTAGGTAAATCCTTGATGGATAAGGATTTAGCAGTACTTAAGAGTACTTAATAGTGCCCAATGACAGGCAGTAGCTGCAAAGGCAAATGAAATCGTATTTTGCATTATATGGGGAATGGATGGAAGGAAAGAAAGCATAATTTTGACACTGTATAAAGCATTGTTATGAGCACACTTTGATTATGGAGTACAGTTTTGGGTACCACTACATAAAAAATATATTATGAAACTAGAAAAAGTGCAGAGAAGAGCCACCAAATTAATAAAATGGATAACAAGTCCGAGTTATGAGGAGAGGTTAGCTATATTGATTTGTATTTCCATTGGAGAAGAGTCATTAGAGAGGGAATATGATAATTATACACAAATATATTCAGGGTACATTCAAGGAGATTTCAAAATAACAATTTTTCTCAAGGGCTGCACAAACAACAAGTGTAATTCCTTAAGGTTGGAGGAATGGTGATTTCACCAGCAATAAAGTAAAGGGTTATTTACACAATAAATACGGAATAGACAGCACTCAAAAACGTATAAATGAATATGTGCAGGGTGCCTAAGGAACACAGTGGGACCCCAATTTCCCCTAGATACAATTGTAAATACAAACTAAGGTTCCAAGGTTCCAGCACTCACTGACTAGAGAATAATAGATTCAACACGGTAAATGCAAAAGTAAATAATTTAATGTAGGCACAAGATAATAAAGTTAAACCTGGAGTGATGTGGCATTAATGAGTAGACAAAAAACCAACAGTGAGGTTGTTGGGGACAGGGAACACTGGGATAGGGAGTGAACAATAAACAAAGACAGTGGGGGGAAAATAAAACCAATGGGGGAGGGTAATCAGGGGGGCAACGTTTCAGAGAATAACCCCTTCCTCAGGCCCATTCCCTCGGGTCTAAAGGACCACAGGGTACTTCCCTGGTCCCTAGTCTCCCCAACCACCAAAGCAGCACCAAGCAATCACTATACAGAGTTTAAGCTCACAATTTCAGAGTCCTGTAGAGTGAGATAAGAGACTTTTGACCTGTTGGTTTGGACACTGAGCTTTCATGCATTCTCCTCTGGCTGTTTACAGGACTCTGACATTTTGATCTTAAACTCTGTATAGTGATTGCTTTTGGGAAGTGTGAACCCGTGCAGATGACTCTCAGAGCTCATCTCTTCTTTCTCAGCTAAACGAGTGGAACAGTCGATTTGAAGATGTCCCCTCTCATGCACACTTCTCCATTGAGTGCAGGGGAAGAAAGTCCAAGAGAATGACGAGTCTGATAATCAGGCAATCCCATGTAATCTGTACATACTTACAAAAATAAAAAGTAATGAATGGTCACTACTCCTCCGCACCAACACAAGCTTGAAAGGTTAAAAAATAACTTTTATTACAAAAAAAAGGCTGGATGTCGTGGAAGAGACCACTCTGACGCGTTTCATCCCGACATGGGACTTTATCAAAGAGTACATGTTTTCTGATAGCAGACACGTCTTATATAGATTTGATAAAGTCCCATGTCGGGATGAAACGCGTCAGAGTGGTCTCTTCCACGATGTCCAGCCTTTTTTTGTAATAAAAGTTATTTTTTAACCTTTCAAGCTTGTGTTGGTGCAGAGGAGTAGTGACCATTCATTACTTTTTATTTTTGCCTACTCATCTGCTATGGAGCACACAGAGGTCTCATTACGGTAGCAGGTGTTACTACTATCCAGCAGAGGCGGTATCCCGACGATCTATGCGCCGGAGCGCACTGTATGCTGGTCCCCCGGAGAGAACACAGCTGTTGGAGTCTGAGACGCGGGGTTAGACGTACTACATGCCGCAGCGCATCGTGAACAGAGTCATCAGACAAGCGCAGCTGAGTGTCATCATTTCCATCGACAGACCGGGGAGTTGGCATGATCGGCAGGCAGCAGAGCAGTAGCGGCATCCATTAGAGCTTTGCGCAGGAGCGCCCTGCCTTTCCAGGATCAGCTACAGCTTCCCCGATGCCGACAGCAGCACACCTACAGTTACAGGTTACGGGTGCTTCATCTATACAGCTCAGCTATTGGGGTGGCAGGGTACTCACCGGTTAAGGGCAGCTTTCATTTGGGTTATAAGTTGAGGTTGCAATTGGTGTGGCGGAGGTCAGATCATTTTGCACCTCTAGTGCCTATTTCAGATTGGGCCCCCGGTCAGTTCATTATACCTTATAGCCACCCCGTATCCATATACTTTGATATTATCATTATTACCTGCATTGGGACCACTTCCTTCGTTGTGCCTGAACATTGGCTTATTATATGCCTATATACCTATACATGATTGTCAGCATTGGAACACTGGAGGTCATGCTCCATTTTTTTGTCTGTACATGTTACACATTTTGTGAGTAATCTCACTTCATTAGGTAAGGGGCATTAGGTAAGGGGCAGTTAAAACGTGGAATTCATTACCCACAGAGACTGATGGCAGATACAAAAGATATCTTCAAAATAAGGTTAGCCGTCAATTTAGAAAGGAAAGGTATACAGGAATATACCAACTAATTAAACATGGGAGGGATGTTGTTCCTGGGAGAAATCTGATTGAGTTTACTGGAGTTAGCAAGAAATTAATGTTTCCCCTTATATAGTAAGACATCTTTGGATAATGTTTCATAGGGTTTTTTATTTGACTTCTGGGTAAATACTGTATACTGTTAATACAAATATAAAATAAGTATCTGTCGTATAAATTTAACATGCAGATGTAGCTAGACTTACTGTTCACGGTGTCACTGACCAAAAGGCTGAAATCCTCAGCTGCCTACAGCCACCGGGTAAACCCATGGCCCCTGAGAACAGTATATTTTTGTGCCCAGGAGGATTAAAGCACCATTAATCATCCCAGGCCAGAAAATTTGCAATATCTGTGAAGAAGAGTCCCAGAGAGTAATACTCTCTCCCTGTGTCTCAACAAAGCAGCTCTTACAGACTGCGGTCTGTCCTGCCCCTTGATAATGTAGGTGCCTGAATATGGACCTCTAGGTTATGAGGGGGAAAACTAAGGGACTATGGGCTCGATGCAGTAAGGCCCGATAAAATATTTTCGGCAAGTGTGGCGGATAGGTGGGAGATCGGCCTTTTTTTGGCGATTTGCCCTCGCAGTATTCAGTGAGGGCCGAATCCTTCCGATCCCTGCCCAAGCACTGCGAAAGCAAAGCTGCCGATGAGTCTGTGCTGATACAGGCTGGCTCCCGATAAGCTTTCCGATAAGCCTTTGGTGGCGATAGATGTTTGCAGCAGAGAGAGACAAGCCGCTCTCTCAGCGCAAACATCGGCAACAAATAAAGTATTTATAAACAACTTTTACTCCTAGTGTACATGTGCAGGGGGTCTCCGGAGATGAACCGCATTGGTTTCAGGTCAGGGGACCCCCTGCTTCCCGAGATACAGGCCCCTTTATGAGGTGCCGGTATCCCTCTGCATTTAAAGGTCCAGATCACGTGACCGCAGCATGTAAACAAAGCAGAGGGATACCGGCACCCCCTAAAGGGGCCTGTATCTCGGGAAGCAGGGGGTCTCTGAGCCACAAATAAATGCGGTTCAGCTCAGGGGGCCCCCTGCTCCCGCACAATATTATTAAAATACATTAATGCTGCTTCATTACCATAGCGGATAGCCGCTAAGGCAATGAAGGGGTTAACGCATAATAGCATGTTTATTGGGGACAAATGCCCCCAATACACATAGCAGCAATACACAACATACTGTAATGGGCAACATTACTATTATCCACAAATGGATAATAGTGCAGTTGTCCATTTAAAATACATACACAGCAATAAAGACATTAAATATATATAGCACTCACCCATGTGCGGCTGCCACGATGAAGGCCATCCTCATCTTCATCCTGCCCATGCCCCATCCACTTCTGCAAAACAGACACAAGAATTAAAACATCCAATGTAATGTCCCCTAACCTCTTAAGCACCATAGCGGTTATTAACCGCTACAGTCATTAAGGGGTTAACCCACCATCACCCACATACCCTCCCCCACTAACCCCCCCAACCCTGAGGCCCAACCACCCTCACCCACTACCCACAGGGGAGTCCTACCAAATACCCTTGGGGCCAATACCCCCTCCCCCAGCACATACAGTACAATAATGAGCCAAATAAATATTATCCACATAGGGATAATACATTATTTGGCCATTATTAAACACATTCAATACCGTAATAAAGTAAAGAAAATTGTACTAACCTCATCAATAAGAAGGCTCCGTCGCCAGCATCATCCTTGGGGTGCGTTGCCAAAATAATAAATAGGCAATACATCTCAATTACATTAACATACCAATGAACCCCTTAATCACCTTATCGGGTACTAACCTCAAAGGTAATTAAGGGGTGAAGCCATCCTGCAATGGCAACACCACTTATGCATAACATCCTCAATGAATTAAAAAGCAATTTCCTAACCAAATCTCATTTAATCATTCAATCTGAAGGCTCAAATGCCACTTAAAACATTGCATTTACAGTGTATACATGTAGCATAACATGTAAACTACATGTACACGCTGCAAATCAATGTTAACAATACAATAATCCAACTCAAATAGCCTGACATCACAAGAACTATATTATGTAAGCAAATAAAGTCACCATCAA
Organism: Ascaphus truei; assembly: GCF_040206685.1. Classification (NCBI taxonomy): domain Eukaryota; kingdom Metazoa; phylum Chordata; class Amphibia; order Anura; family Ascaphidae; genus Ascaphus; species Ascaphus truei. The sequence goes on from NC_134484.1 coordinate 83,231,787, forward strand.
TGAATTAATAGACATAAATTACATCCCTAAACAATTAAAATACCATCCATACCAATTACACAATTAACTATAGCTATCGTAACAGAGAACAAGTTCAAAACATACTAAAAAGGACACCAACAATTACAATATACTAAAGCAAGCCTCTCCATAACTTACAGTACAGCATAAAGCCCAAAACTTACATCTCTCTAATAATAAAATACATTTAACACACATCTATGCATAGCAGCATAGCCACAATGATTTACAATACAGAAAATCAAGCTTTAAAAACACTATCATTTCTTACCCTGTACACTGGCGACACACTTTATTCGAGCTTGGCTAGTCCCACGAATTCGGGTATACCCGGGTGTATTGAGGTTTGTGACTGTTTTCTGCCCGAGTACATTGAGTTATTTTCCAAGCAGGGATTGAAGCATTTTATTCCCGCTGGCTGCAATACTGCACAGTATATATATATAAACTGCATTACAATTTATGAATTTATGCCATCTGGTAGACACGCGAAGCATTGCAGCCTATTAAATCCTAATCATTATCATTTAACAGATCAGCCGCCCATCAGCCAGGCATGAACCCAGGCTGGGAAGGCAAATGCAACGGGGCTTGTCAGAGGTTAGGAGTGGCGCATTCCAGGTATCTGCCAGGTAGATACCGGGTATTTGCTCGAATAAAGTGTGTCGGTGCAGTATGTATACAGTATATCTCTCCAGACATACATACATACATACAGTGGCAAGAAATGATATGCATTAAAAAAAATTAACACATGAAAAAGCAAAAAAAACCACAGTTACATTAAATACATTTCTTTATTTAACTTACCATTACTTGCCCCCACCGACTCCCGTTGATCAGCTTACTCACGAACCAATCCACGAACAGGAACCCATAAAATAAAAAACCATAAAATAATAAACATTAAAATAATAAAACACGACAATCCAGGGGTCTTCTACTTGTAATCCATCTTCATCTGTATTCTTCTACCTTCTTCCGGGGTCTTCTTGCCGTCTGGTGCCACGCCCTGGTCTTCTTTCTTCAGAGGAGGTCCTTCCTCCTCGGCGTCTGGCTTCAAAATGAGACGACATAGGCTTTTAAAGGCCTATGACGTCACATTTTCGTCATATGGTTCCCACGGCCCTGATTGGGCCTTGAAAACCATGTGTTTTGGCGGATGTAAAAAAAAATGATGACGTCACTTAAAGGCAATGACAGCACAGCCAATCAGAATGGCTTTGCTGCAATTGCCTTTAAGATGACATCATGAAAAGACACATGGCCGGACTCACATGGTACGGCAGCCAATCAGAGCGTGGGAAGTCTATCCCTACTCTGATTGGTTCAAGTAACATGTGACACAGGCTTTCAATGACGTCACATCCTTTCTCCCCCAAGCCTCTGTCACATGGTACAGGGGGGAGAGAGAGAGAGTGGGGGGAGAGAGAGAGAGGGTGGATATCTTCCGTGTGAAGCTTGAGTCAGATCTGGAAGACAGCAGTATAGGTTATTTCGGTGTAGTATAGGGCAAGTAAGATATATAGGGTAAATAAGAGATCCAGAGTGTGGGGGGGTTAGAGAGATAGAGGGAGAGAGAGAGTGGGGGGGAGAGAGAGTGTGTGGGGGGGGGGAGAGAGAGAGTGTGTGGGGGGGAGAGAGAGAGAGTGTGTGGGGGGGAGAGAGAGAGTGTGGGGGGGAGAGAGAGAGTGTGTGGGGGGAGAAAGAGAGAGTGGGGGGAGAAAGAGAAGAGAGAGAGAGAGAGAGAGTGGGGGGAGAGAGAGAGTGGTGGCAGAGAGAGAGAGAGTGGTGGCAGAGAGAGAGTGGTGGCAGAGAGAGAGAGAGTGGGGGGGGAGAGAGAGAGAGAGTGGGGGGGAGAGAGAGAGAGTGGGGGGAGAGAGAGAGTGGGGGGAGAGAGAGAGAGTGGGGGGAGAGAGGGAGAGAGTGGGGGGAGAGAGAGAGAGAGTGGGGGGAGAGAGAGAGAGTGTGTGGGGGAGAGAGAGAGAGTGTGTGGGGGAGAGAGAGAGAGTGGGGGGGGGAGAGAGAGTGGGGGGGAGAGGGAGAGTGGGGGGGGGAGAGAGAAAGAGTGTGTGGGGGGGAGAGAGAGTGTGTGGGGGGGAGAGAGAGAGAGTGTGGGGGGAGAGAGAGAGTGTGGGGGGGAGAGAGAGTGGGGGGAGAGAGAGAGTAGAGAGAGAGTGGGGGGAGAGAGAGAGTGGGGGGAGAGAGAGAGTGGGGGCAGAGAGAGAGAGAGTGGGGGCAGAGAGAGAGAGAGTGGGGGGGAGATAGAGATAGTGGGGGAGGAGAGAAAGAGAGAGTGGGGGGAGAGAGAGAGAGTGGGGGGAGAGAGAGAGAGTGGGGGGAGAGAGAGAGAGAGTGGCTGGAGAGAGAGAGAGTGGGGGAGAGAGAGAGAGAGTGGGGGGAGAGAGAGAGAGTGGGTAGAGAGAGAGAGTGTGGGGGGAGAGAGAGAGAGTGGGGGGAGAGAGAGAGTGGGGGGAGAGAGAGAGAGAGTGGGGAGAGAGAGAGAGAGTGGGGGGAGAGAGAGAGAGAGTGGGGGGAGAGAGAGAGAGTGGGGGAGAGAGAGAGAGTGGGGGAGAGAGAGAGTGGGGGGAGAGAGAGAGTGGGGGGAGAGAGAGAGAGTGGGGAGAGAGAGAGAGAGAGTGGGGGAGAGTTAGAGAGAGTGGGGGGAGAGAGAGGGGGATAGAGAGGGTGTGGGGGAGAGAGAGGGTGTGGAGGAGAGAGAGGGTGTGGGGGAGAGAGAGAGGGTGTGGGAGAGAGAGAGAGGGTGTGGGGGAGAGAGAGAGGGTGTGGGGAGAGAGAGAGGGTGTGGGGGAGAGAGAGAGGGTATGGGGAGAGAGAGAGGGTGTGGGGGGGAGAGAGAGTTTGTGGGGGAGAGAGAGGGTGTGGGGGAAAGAGAGAGTGTGGGGGGAGAGACACAGAGGGGAGAAACGGTGGGTGACACACACAGAGGGTGGGTGATACACAGAGAGAGGGTGACTGACTGACTGGGGGGGTGACTGACTGGGGGGGGTGACAGACGGGGGGGGGTGACTGACTGGGGGGGTGACTGACTGGGGGGGTGGTGACTGATTGGGGGGGTGGTTACTGATTGGGGGGTGGTGACTGATTGGGGGGGTACCTCTGGTGTCACACACATACACATGCTCCCATACACACATACACTTGCTCCCATACACATGCTCCCATACACATACACACATACACTTGCTCCCATACACATACACACATACACTTGCTCCCATACACTTGCTCCCATACACTTGCTCCTATACACATACACACTTGCTCCCATACACTTGCTCCCATACACTTGCTCCCATACACTTGCTCCCATACACATACACACGCTCCCATACACATACACACATACAGTACACTTGCTCCCATACACATACACACACACATACACTTGCTCCCATACACATACACACATACACATGCTCCCATACACATACACATGCTCCCATACACATACACATGCTCCCATACACATACACACATACACTTGCTCCCATACACATACACACATACACTTGCTCCCATACACATACACACATACACTTGCTCCCATACACATACACACATACACTTGCTCCCATACACATACACACATACACATGCTCCCATACACATACACTTGCTCCCATACACATACACATACACTTGCTCCCATACACATACACTTGCTCCCATACACTTGCTCACACACACATACACACGGTTAGCCGCTAAGGTAATGAAGTGGCCTTTAAATGCCTTTTTCCTGCCTCGGATGCATGCCGGGGGGCTCCGGTGTGGGTATCAGCTCCGGAGACCCCCGGCATCAATTACAGGCAGGAAAAAGGGCTGATTTTTTCTAAGTGTCGCCCCGGGCGATGCTTCTCCTCCACCAACTTGCCAACTTTAGTTGGCGGGAGGAATTCCCGATAAACTCTCCAATCTGGGGTGCCAATCAGCAGCGAAAAGCTGATCGGGGCTTCCTGAATTCAGCCGGATTAAAAAAGTGCCGATAAGTGGCTTATCGCCAGCCGTCTCCCGATAATTTCTTATCGGGAGGAAAAGTTGCCGATAATTCCCACTTATCGGCGCTTACTGAATCTGGAAGGAAAAAAATGGCTATAAAATGCCGAAAAAGCCTTATCGGGGCTTACTGCATGAGGCCCTATATTTGGTTATCAACATAATGAAGGACAGGACACGTAAAAAAAAAATTCTTTCAACGATTGCAGTAGCTGATCTCAGGAGCTGTACACCATTAATTTCAGCTCTGGGGACCCATTGCTTCCTGGAGATGTAAACTTCCATAGGGGCTGCTGATAGTATATTTTTAAACTTCAAAAACTTTATGTCCAGCTTCAAAGTCACTTCTTGAAAACTGTGAGCAGAATGAATCAGACATTACCTGTTTAACAAAGTCTATCAGCTTTCCCTGCAAGTTTAAAAATTGCTTCTTCTATAATGTGTAATCTCTTTAAATGTCAAGATGTACTTATGCTTTGCTGGAGGCTTTTGAAATGACCATTATAGTTATGGCGCTACTTGTGATGTTCTGATTTCTAGAAAACCTCAGATCACTAAATTATATATTTCACTGATTGAAGCATTGTGCGAAATTACTAAGTATTGTTTGTGGAAATAGCTTTTATGTTTACATTAGAATTGTTGATAACGTTTATAGGGCCATAATCTAAGTTTGCTATGCAGTAGTCTAATATATGTAGAAGGAATACCGAAAGTAATTTAATACAGTAATACATAAATTTTCAAATTCCAGAGTCTACAAATACTGTAGATATAAATTAACCTGTGTATATATGGCATCCCAGGGGTTAACTCCCCCCCTCTCCACAATCTAATGCCCCCCTACATGAGGGTAAGTGATTTCAGCTTGGTTCTAATGAGGTGGTCTCCCTGTGTTGCAGTTTGGCGCAACAATGGGGGAAACCTGTTTGAAATATAGATGTAGCCAGGCAAAATGCACCCACTGCTGAGGGGTAGCTACAGAATCCAGAACGCAAGATTCTGCTGCAGTTTAAAACAACAGACCCCACTAAGGCAGCCATGACTTTTACTTTTGTTCTGGGGCTAATAAAAGTGTTATGTTTTTTGTGCCACGGGTCCGGGTACAGTAAGTCTGGCTAAATCTGTAGGCGATGACCAAGTCAAACACACAGAGAAAACCTGAATAAAGAGGCACCTGCTCCTGTCAGGTCAGAATACAAGAACCCACGCAGATAAGAGTGCTTCACTGTTACCGTAAATCATTGTCAGCTCTATCAGACTTTCCTTGTGCCACACAATGTAAGAAAAGGTAACAATTGATTTTATCTATTTTATGTCTCAATCACCCCTTGATGTGTGTATTTTAGCATATGCAACTGTAACAATCCCAGGTAAATCCCATATTTGAATCCTGTCTCAATCACCCTTTGATGTGTCTCTTAATTAAATTCAGCTATTGCACTTAGGCAGGAAAACACCCTGTTTAGAAAAAACATCTGTTTTAATGTCCTCACATGTGCTATTTAAGCTGGCTGGCCTGAAACTAATTCAGTCAGGTGACTTCTTAGGCCCATATAACCACAGACAAAGCAGCCCTTCCTGTCTGCCGCCCATGTTTCGAGTAGCCCATTGTAAGTACCAAGCAAAGTGGAGATAAAAAGGAGTGAAAAAGTTGACTGGTCCTGATTTCTGAATTTGATCTATACTGGAAAGGAAGATTTTATCTATCCCAGACTGCATATCTCAGCAATACAAATGCTGTGATGCCGCCTTTAATATTTATATTTGCTATGGCTTCACTTCTTTTCAAATTCTGCACTTCTTTCTACTAGCCTCATGTCTCTAACTCTATCCATATATCTCCATCTCTCCTTCCTTCGCCACTTCTCTGTTCACATGAACTCCTTTATTACCTGCACCCTCTGTTACTACACAGCTATACCCCCTGCACCAAAATGCACCCCTACATATCATCCTCACATCCTCTTTCTATCCATGCTTCTCATCCTTGCTTCTGGGGATATCTCTCCCAATCCTGGTCCTTGCCTTATTTCTACATGCTCTCGTCCTTGCCTGTCAAATGCAACTTCTACTCCTTCTTGTGTCAACCCCTCCAACCTTATAGCCACCCTCCATCCTCTCTCCCTTTCTCCTGTGCCCTTTGGAATGCTCACTCCCTTTCTAACAAGTTCCTCTCTCTGCATGACTTCTTTCTCTCTCACTCTCTGCTCCTATTTGCTATAACTGAGTCCTGGCTCACTCAGTCTGACTCTGCTCTGGAAGCTGCCCTCTCTTATGGTGGCCTTTCTTCTCCCACACTCCATGCCCTGATGGAAGGGGTGGAAGCATGGTGCTCCTCCTCTCCTCTCTCTACTGTTACAGATCCATTCCTATTCCTCCCTCTCTTGCTTTTCCCTCCTGTGAGGCTCATACTGTCCAGATCTTCTCTCATCTCCCTGTCCACGTGGCAGTCATCTATCACCCACCTACCTCTGCTCATCCCCCTTCTGCCTTTCTCTCTTACTTTGAATCCTGGTTCTCTTCTTTCTCTCCTCAGAATCCCCTGTTCTTTTCCTTGGGGACTTCAACTGCCACATTGATGACCCCTATCTCCCTTGGGCTTCCCACTTTCTCTCTCTAATCTCTTCTTTTGGCCTTCAATAGTGGACTGCAGCCAGCACCCACAAGGATGGCCACTATCTAGACCTATTTTTCATGAAAAACTTTTCTCACTCTGATTTCTCTATTTCCCCCTTTCCTCTCTCTGACCATCACCTCATCTCATTTTCTCTCTCATGCTTCTCCCCTTCTCCATCTCCATCTACCCATAATTTCCACAGAAGCCTGAACTCTATTAACCTTCCAGCTTTTGATTTTACTTTATGCTCCACCCTCTCCTCTCTCAGTTCTGCTCCAGACTCTGACAACTTGGTCGGGAACTACAAGTCTGCCTTATCCTCCTCTCTTGATCTACATGCCCCACTTTCTCTCTGCCATCCACTCCCTTCTAATCCCAGACCCTGGCTAAATTCCTACATGCGCATTCTGCATTCCTCCACTCATTCCTCTGAACGCCTCAGGAGGAAATCTCACACTCTCGCAGACTTCCTTCACTACAAATATATGCTATCCTGTTTTAACTATGCCCTCTCTCAGGCTAAACAAACCTAATTTTCTTCACTATCAACACACAAAAGTCTAACCAACACCAACTCTTCTCTGTCTTTCACTCTCTACTCAGACCACCCTCAGCTGCCTCTTCTTCCAAGATCTCACCACAGGACTTTGCTGACTAATTTCCGAAAATCCCCTATGTTTCCTCCTCCCATCCTACATCGCTTTCTAACTCTCCTCCTGCCTTCCTTGACACTTTTTCCGCGGTCTCAGAGGAGGATGTGTCACTGCTGATCTCCTCTTCTCAATCTAGCACTTGCCCTCTTGACCCCATTCCCTCCCATCTCCTAAAACCTCTTGCTCCTACTATAATCCCTATGCTCACACACATTTTTAACTCCTCCATCTACTCTGGTACCTTTCCAACTTCCTTCAAACATGAAACTGTTATACCATTAATCAAAAACAGCCAGCTTGACCCTACCTGTCTTTCTAACTATCGACCTTGAACGTCTTGTATTCTCTGACTTGCTCCATTTTCTCAACACCTATTCTCTCCTAGACCCTCTACAATCTGGCTTCCGCACTGCTCACTCCACTTAAACAGACCTCACTAAAATAACGAATGCCCTCCATGATGCCAAAGACAGAGGTCATTACACTCTGCTCATATTACTCGATATCTCTGGCGCATTTGATACCGTGGACCACCCTCTTCGCCTTCACATTCTCCATACTCCTGGTATTCATAACAAAGCTCTATCCTGGATCTCCTCTTACCTCTCCCATCGTACTTTCGGTGTCTCTTCTGCTAACACCTCCTCCTCTATTGCTCTCTCTGTGGCGGTACCCTAGGGCTCTGTCCTGGGATCTCTTCTCTTTTCTCTGTACACACTTTCTCTAGGTGACTTAATCACATCTCTTGGGTTCAAATATCACCTCTATGCTGACGACACACAAATTAAATTTTCAACACCTGACCTTACACCTGCTGTACAGACCAACGTTTCTGAATTTCTCTCTGCGATATCATCCTGGATGGCCCTCCGCCGACTTAAATTTAACATGGCGAAAACAGAGCTTCTCATACTTCCTCCCAAACCTGTCCTTCCTACCTCCTTCCACATCACTCTTGGAAGTACTATCATTCACACTGTAGCCCAAGCACGCTGCCTAGGGGTCACACTCGACTCCTCTCTCACATTCTCGTCTCACATTCAAAACGTATCTAAAACCTGTCGCTTTTTCCTCCGCAAGATTACAAAGATATGCCCTTTCCCCTGTTGCTCGACTGCTAAAACTCTGACTCAGGCCCTCATTCTCTCCCGTCTTGATTGCTATAACCTCCTGCTGTCTGGCCTTCCTGCCTCTCACCTGTCTTCCCTACAATCTATCCTAAACGCTGCTGCCAGAATCACTTTACTCTTTCCTAAATCTGTCTCAGTGTCTTGCCTGCTGAAATCCCTCTCCTGTCTTCCTATCAAATCCTGCATCTCGCACTCAATTCTCCTCCTCCCTTTTAAAGCTTTATACTCTTCTGCCCCTCCTTACATCTCAGCCCTAATTTCTCACTATGCACCATCCCGACTCTTGCATTCTGCTCAAGGATGTCTTCTCTCTACCCCCTCTGTATCTAAAGCCCTCTCCCACCTTAAACCGTTCTCTTTGGTCTTATGGCGGAGATTTATCGATGATGTATTTTTCATTTGGAGAGATGAGGAATCTAGTCATCTCAGGTTTATTGAATATATTAATGACAACGACTCCAACTTGAAATTTACTTGCAATTATAGTAAAAATTATGTTAACTTTCTTGATTTGACAATTTTTGTAGAAGAAGAGTTTATTAAAACCAAAACCTTCTATAAAGAAGTTGACAGTAATAATTACATCCTACCCTCCAGTTGTCACCACCCTAGCCAGCTAAATAATGTGCCATGTGGTCAGTTTAGGAGGGTGAGACGAAATTGTACAGATTTAGACACTTTCAAGGAACAATCAAAAATATTGGAAAATAGATTTTTGGACAGAAAATATGATTCCTGCAATATAAAAAATGCCTTTTCCAAAGCCAAAAATCTACACAGAAAAGATTTGTTAAAAAGTGAGACACAAAATAACAACAATAAAAAAAATCAGAATAATAAACAAATTTAGTTTTTCATTTTTGAAAAACTTTAATAAGGATTCCAATAAAATTGTTAAAATAATAAGAAAACATTGGCATATTGTCAGGAATGATGTTTTGTTGGGAGATATACTGTAGTTCCAGAGATGCCATCGGTTATATTTAGAAGAGCAAATAATCTGAAGAATCGATTGGCACCCAGTTCTCTCGCTAAAACAAAGGAAAATGGAAAAAATTGGTTACCAAAAATAAAAGTTTTTTTGGGGTGTACGGTATGCAAAGCCTGTAAATTCAAAACAACTGATAAATTTACATTTGTTTCACATGTAACAAAAGAACAATATTCCATCAAACAACATGTTACCTGCAAAACTGATCATGTTATTTACATGATTACCTGTCCGTGTGGACTTCAATACATTGGCAAAACGTAAGAGTTAGAATTTTAGAACACTTGGGCAATATAAGAAGAGGGGTAACCACCCATCTTCTATCTGAATATTTTATAAATTACCATCAAAGCAATACCACAGGATTTACATTCACGGTTTTGGAACATGTATTACCTCATTGGAGGGGAGGGGACTGAAATATTCTATTAACCAAAAGGGAGACATACTGGATTTTCACTATGAAAACTTTGGCCCCTAGGGGATTAAATGTTGATATAGAATTAGGAGTCTTCCTTTGAAATCACCTTATATTCTATTTTGTATTAAATAATTGCTTAGAATTGTAAGAACATTTCGGTTATTTCTGGTATTATGTAATATTCTATGAATACTAATTATGTTTTTCCTGACCCTTTTTTTCCCGAGATAAACATCAATCGCCGTTAATAAAGTTAGAATGTTATTTAGTTAAACTTATGTCATATATGCTCAATATTTTTTAATAGGTTTTTAATATGTAACAATATGTTTTAATTTGTTTTTCAATTGTTTATGCCCAGTGGGGAAATGTTATTAATATGTGCTCATTTGTCCATTCTATTTCCGCCCACCTCATATGTTGTACCTTATAATATGTTAAAATAAGGGAGGTCTTGGGGGCAATCGAAATGTGATACACCTGCCCACTCTATCCTGCCCACTTCACTTACAATTATAATGATGTATTCATTAGCCAATAGGATATTAGTATAGGGGAGGGCTTAAGGGTATTTAAAGTAGGATTTAGCAGCCAATCGATTCTCCTGACGAAGCCGTAAGCATACAACGGTGAAATGCGTAGAGTGTTTCAGTCCAGCAATACCCAAGAGGAGGAACACCGAGAATCCACTCCTACCATCAGGCCCGGCGGTTCTCTCGACGTACCAGAAGTGACGTGACGGGAGCCCTGGCGTGGATACAGTGTTCTGGTGAAGCGGAGGACAACGAGGAACTCAGGAGACTGCGACTTCCTGTATACCTGTTACCCGCTATCCATTTTCGCCTATCTTGATCATACATCATCCTTGGAGGTTGGTGGCTGGTGACTGCTGCATGTTCACAGGTTACATCCACCCCTAAGTTGGATGGCTGCTTGATTTTGGCTACCTTCATGTGAGTAGTCCTTTTTGAGCCTCGCACACAAAATCACTGTATTTTAACATTACTGATCTATGTGATGTTTTCATTTATTTTTTATGACTACGAGACACGCTCCCCTGGCCTTTTTTGGAGAAACAGTTGATGCAAGACAAGTGGAACAGTCTTTATCCAAGGGTTGTAGTGTGTTTGCAGTCTCTTATTCACTTTATTCAATATAGTGCACTTTATTATTTTAGGCATGATTATTTACAATTGTTTATATCACTTTTCAATAATTTACACAATATTAAGTGGTTATTTTATATATTTTTGGGGTTTGTTATAACGCTATCGAGCACTTTTTTATTCTATATCACACACCAGGCCTGAGGTATATTGCAAACAGGAACAGTTTATTACTACGGTCTGCAGTAACACAACAAGTACTCAGCAGTCGTCTGCCTGGTACAGTCTCTTGGCTCAGTTATCACTGAAGTTGGGCCCTGGACTGCCACTACAGGCCAAGGGCACCCCCAGCCATCCTAGCTCTTCTCCACCTCCCTAGCGGAGGCAGAGGTATTGGTCCACACTCCCTCCTCCCCGCAGGGAAGAGCACATGGGTAGGCCCCAATCTCAGGCTCCCAGTCGTGTTACCTGCCTTCCTCAGAGGGAAAGAACAACCTCTAACTTAAGAGCATTCCTGCCTTTAAGTACAGCCAGAAGGCGGGCACCCCGATGTCCCAGCTACAACAGGATGTACCACCCCCTGCTGTCACTCAAGTGCAGTACCAAAGGTGAAGGTAAAAACCCCATACCAACTACTGGCAAACATGTAAATACCAAAACTGCCAGCACATTGGGTAGAATAGTAGCCAGGGGGTACCCCGCTTCACTGACTATAGAGATCCTGGATGACATTCATATGGCAGAGATCAAGGATTAAGGAGTGAATAACGAGATATGAATAACCAGATTAATGTTTTACTTTTATAAGTGATAACCCAGCTGCAATTTAACAGGCATCAAAAACATGCACACAGTGACTGGTTTGTAGATTATACACTATAGGCACATAGGTTACTTGTACCCTATTTGGGGGGTATTTTCTATATGTATTGGGGGTGGGGGTATTTTTTATATGTAATGGGTTGATGGAGGTATATTTTATATTTATTGGGAGTGGGGGTATTTTCTATATGCACTGAGGGATGGGAGCATGTTTTAAATGCATTGTGGAGGTTGGGTGTGTATTTTGATGTGTGGGGGAGTGGGGTGTATTTTTATATGTATGGGGGAGTGGGGGAATATTTTTAAAAGCATTGGGGGGGTGTATTTTGTCTATGTATTGGGGTGGGGTGATTTTTTTTATATGTATTGGGGGGTGGAGGTATTTTTTATATGTATTGGCAAGCTGGGCGTATTTTAATATGTATTGGGGGTGGGGGTATTTTTTATATGCATTGAGGGTGGGAGCATGTTTTAAATGTATTGTGGAGGTTGGGTGTGTATTTTGATGTGTGGGGGAGTGGGGTGTATTTTTATATGTATGGGGGAGTGGGGGAATATTTTTAAAAGCATTGGGGGGCTGTATTTTGTATATGTATTGGGGGTGGGGTGATTTTTTTTATATGTATTGGGGGGTGGAGGTATTTTTTATATGTATTGGCAAGGTGGGCATATTTTAATATGTATTGGGGGTGGGGGTATTTTTTATATGTATTGGGGGGAATTTTTAATACTGTATGTACTGGGTGTGGGGGTATTTTTAATATGTATTGGAGGGGGTGAGGGTAGTTTTAATATGTATTGGGAGGGTGGGTGTATTTTTAATATATATTGGGGGGAGTATATTTTTTATATGTATTGGGGTGGTGGGTGTATCTTTTATATTTATTGGGATGTGTGGGTATTAGTGCGTATGTATTTGTATATGTATTGGAGGTGTATTTTAAGATGTTTTTGGGGGGGGTGTATTTTTATATGTATTGGGAGTGGGTAATTTTTTATATGTATTGGGGGGGGGTGGGAGTATTTTTAATATGTATCAGAGGGGGGTGAGGGTATTTTTAATATGTATTGGGAGGGTGGGTGTATTTTTAATATGTATTTGGGGGAGTATATTTTTTATATGTATTGGGAGGGTGGGTGTATTTTTTACATGTATTGGGGGTCTGGGTGTATTTTTATATGTATTAGGTTGTATTTCATATGTTTTGGGGGGTGGTGTATTTTTTAAATGTATGTGGTGGGTGTATTTTTTATATGTATTGAGGGGTGTATTTTTATATGTTTTTGGGTGGTGGGTGTATTTTTTATATGTACTGTATTAGTGTGTTTGTATTTTGATATGTATGTGGGGTGTATTTTTAGATTTTTGGAGGGTGGTTGTATTTTTATATGTATTGGGGAGGTGTAAGTTAAGGGTGGGGAGTTAACTTTTTTAATATATTTTGTTTAAAGACTAAAAGACGTATTACATTTTTTTTCCTTGTGCAGTTAACAAAAGTGCAACAATATAACATTTAAAAACAAACATTTATAACTTAATTATAATATAACCATACTCCACGGAACTACCTCACACTAACCATTACATTACTAAATACTAATTTCATAAGATTCTGTTTTCTTTTTGTGCTTTGTTGGAATACAAAGAATACCAATTTTCAGCATTCCTGTCTCTCAATTCCATAATTGAAGTGAAGTAATGAAGCATAACAAAGCTGCATTAAATATTCAATATTATAGGCTAAAGCAGTAAAATTCCGGGCATTACTGAAATCCCTGCCCTCTGATTGGTCAGAATTCCGGGCATTATTGATTCAGTAATGCCCGGAATTTTTGACAACTTGCCAACTCACCTCAAAGCAGAGATGCAAGGGCTCGCGCTGAGAAAAAAAACGGCAAGTTTAAATCTTAACTGCAGCAGCCCTGCTTTCCTCACTGATCACACTGAAAAGTAGCCTCTCACCCTCTCTCCCCCTCTCTCTCACAGCTGCTAGTGCTGTCAGAATAACTTTGTTGCTTGCAACAAAGTAATGTTTCTAACCACATCTATTGCCTGTGCTACTCTAAGGTAATTTGTATTTCTTTTTATTTAGTTGTAGTTAATATCACAGTCCCATCACTTCTTTCCCACATCCCCCCTCCATCCACCTCTCCCCCTCCATTCCACCCAATTCTCCCCCTCACCCCTTTTCTCCCCTCTCCCCCTCACCTCTCTCTCTCCCCCCTCACCTCTCTCTCCCCCCTCACCTCTCTCTCCTTCCTCCCCTCTCTCTTCCCCCCCTCACTTCTCTTCCCCACCACCACTTCTCTTTCCCCCTCCTCCACCTCTCTTTCCCCCTCACCTCTCTTCCTCCCCCTCACCTCTCTTCCCCCCCTCACCTCTCTTACCCCCCTCACCTCACTCTTCCCCCCCCACCTCACTCTTCCCCCCCCTCACCGCTCTCTTAACCCTCACCTCTCTCCCTCCCCCCACCACTCTCTCTCTCTTTCCCCCCCCCTTCACCTCTCTCCCCCTTACACCTCTCTTCCCCCCCTAAACCTCTCTCTGTGACCCCTCAGCCTTCTCATCTTCTACTTTACTTCTTTTTCCTACACAGGTATATACACTGATAAAAATCAATGACTACAAAAATGTATCTTTTTTATGAAAAAGTAAAAAAAAAGCCTACATTTAGCCTATAATAGTAATAATCCCCTCAGAACAGGGAATTACTGGCCAATAAGGCCATGGCTTGGTTAAAGTCCCTCGGCTTCGCCTCGGGCCTTCAACTCTTCCAGCCTGGGCATTATTGGCCAGTAATGCCCTGTTCTTCGGGGATTAATACTTAATTATAGGCTAAAGCAGTAAAATTCCGGGCATTACTGAAATCCCTGCTCTCTGATTGGTCAGAATTCCGGGCATTATTCATTCAGTAATGCCAGGAATTTTTGACAACTTGCCAACTCACATCAAAGCTGAGATGCAGGGGCTCGCGCTGAGAAAAAAAAACCAACTGGTAACTTTGTAGCAATCAACAAAGTAATATTTCTCACCACATCTATTGCCTGTGCTACTGTAAGGTAATTTGTATTTCATTTTATTTAGTTATAGTCAATATCACAGTCCCCCACTTCTCTCCCACATCCTCCCTCAACCCACCTCTCCCTCTCCATTCCCCCCAATTATCCCCCTAACCCCTTTTCTCCCCTCACTTCTCTCTTTTCTCCCCTCACTCCCCCCCTCACCACTCTCTTTCCCCCTCACCTCTCTCTCTCTCTCTCTCTCTCTCTCTCTCTCTCTCTCTCTCTCTCTCCCTCACCTCTATCTCTCCACACCTCTCCCTCCTCATCTCTTTCCCCCCTCACCTCTCACCACCTCACCTCTCTCCCCCCTCACCGCCCTCACCTCTCTCTTCCCCCCCACCTCACCTCTCTTCCCCCCTCACCTCTCTTCCCCCTCACCTCTCTCTTCCCCCTCACCCCCTCACCTCTCTCTTCCCCCCCCTCATCTCTCTTCCCCCATCACCTCTCTACCCCCTAACCTCTCTCCCCCTCACCTCTCTCTTCCCCCTCACCTCTCTCCCCCTCTCACCTCTCTCTCCCCCTCACCTCTCTCCCCCCTACCTCTCTCCCCTCCTACCTCTCTCTCTCCCCCCTACCTCTCTCTCTCCCCTCTACCCCTCTCTCTCCCTTACCTCACCTCCCTCTTACCCCTCACCTCCCTCTTACCCCCTCACCTCCCTCTTACACCCCCCACCTCTTTCCCCCCTCCTTCACTTCTCTCTTCTGCCCCCTCACCTCTCTTCCGCCCCCTCACCTCTCTCCCCCCTACCTCTCTCCCCCTACCTCTCTCTCTCCCCCCTCACCTCTTCTCCCCCTCACCTCCCTCTTCCCCCCCCTCTCCTCCCTCTTCCCCCTCTCACCTCCCTCTTACCCCCACCTCCCTCTTACCCCTCACCTCTCCCCCCCACCACTTCTCTCTTTCCCCCCTCCTTCACCTCTCTCCCCCCTACACCTCTCTTCCCCCCTAAACCTCTCTTCCCTCACTAAACCTCTCTCTCTCCCACCCCTCAGCCCTCTCATCTTCTACTTTACTACTTTTTCCTACACAGGTATATACACTGATAAAAATCAATGACTACAAAAATTTACCTTTTTTTATGAAAAATTAAAAAAAATTAAAAATAAGCCTACATTTAGCCTATAATAGTAATAATCCCCTCAGAACAGGGCATTACTGGCCAATAATGCCCTGGCTGGGTTAAAGTCCCTCGGCTTCACCTCACCCTTCAATTCTTCCAGCCAGGGCATTATTGGCCAGTAATGCCCTGTTCTGAGGGGATTATTACTTAATTATAGGCTAAAGCTGGTAAATTCCGGGCGTTATTGAAATCCCTGCTCTCTGATTGGTTAAAATTCCAGGCATTAACCAATCAGTAATGGCTCGGAATTTTGGCACCCTGCCAAGTTTTTCAACTAATCAGCTTTCAGTTTTCATTCACAAAGAGTGAATTTTGCTCTTATACAGGGGACGTGATTGGACAGAAGGCACTAGCATGGCACTGACGCCTCCCCCACCTTTCCTGCAGAGAGCTCCGCACAGGAGAGTGGGGGGAAAGGTTTGTGTGTCTGCTGTGTGTTTTGTGGGTGTAAAGGGGCCAGCAGTGTGTTTTATTAGTGTGTGTATCTTCTGTTGTTATGTGTTTTGTGGGTGTAGAGGGGGCAGCAGAGTCATGTTGGTGTTTTTCTGCTCTGTGTGTTTTGTGGTGTAGAGGGTGAGCTGTAGTGTGAGTGTCTTCAGTGTGTGTTTTGTGTGTGTGTGTTGTCTGCAGTGTGTGTTTTGTGGATGTAGAGCTGGTAGAGTCTGTTGATTTGTGTGTGTCTGCAGTGTGTGTTTTGTGGGTGTAGAGGGGGGGGGGCTGCAGTGTGTGTCTTCAGTGTGTGTTTTGTGGGTGGAGGAAGGGTGCAGATTGTTTTGAGTGTGTGTATGTGTGTCTGCAGTGTGTGGGTTTACATGGGGGCTACAGTGGGTGTATCAGTGGGTGTAGAGGGGAGCTGCTGGTGTATGTTTTATGGATGTAGAGGGGGCAGCAGTCTATTTTGTTGGTGTGTGTGTGTCTGCAATGTGTTTTGTGGGTGTAGCGGGGGTGTGTGTGTGTGTGTGTGTTTATGTGTGTGTTTGTGTGTGTGTGTGTGTGTGTGTCAGTGGGTGAAGATGGTGGAGGAGGGCTGCAGAGTGTGTTTTGGTGTTTGTGTGTGTGTGTCTGCAGTGTGTTTCTTTGTTTTGTGGGTGTAGAGGGGGGTGCTGCTGTGTGTGTTTTGTGAGTGTAGAGGGTGGGGAGGCCTGCAGTGTGTTTTGTGGGTTTAGAGGAGGTGGGCTGCACAGTGTGTAGGGGGGACTGCAGAGTGTGTTTGTGTATATAGAGGGGGAGGGTTGCAGAGAGAAAAAGTGTGTGTGTGTGTGTGTGTGTGTGTGTGTGTGTGTGTGTGTGTGTGTGTGTGTGTGTGTGTGTGTGTGTGTGTGTGTGTGTGTGTGTGTGTGTGTGTGTGTGTGTGTGTGTGTGTGTGTGTGTGTATAGAGGGGTTGTTTGTATGTACAATTTTGAATCTGGTCCCATTAAGATACAGTTATTGTTTACAACAACTGAGACTGAAGGACGCTTACTATCAAATTAACTATAGTCCTGGTCCCTGTCTAGATATTGCCCCCCAAATATGAACATTGAGTGTCTGCTTTGGTTGAGGTTTCAGGTTTAAACAATTATTTTTTTGAATGTCATAGCGGAAAATCATTCCAGGGGGAATGATATTTCCTCAGAAAATATGACAATAGATTCAAATTCAAAATAGATTCAAAAACAAGGAGTCTCACACATACTTATACTCCTTGTTATTCCATCCCTATACACCAATAGGGACCACAAAGTATCCACACACACATTTAGTTGTGCTACTAACTCTCACATTTCCACACCCACCCACACCATTTATATCCACTCCCACTCCACACACACCTTTTGTAAAGCACTGTATATACGGTGGGCTCTCCATTCATTTTTATTCACACTGATACACATACACACTCTTCCATCACTTGCTTTCAGTAACCTTTTGACACCTCCAGCCATAAAACACATCCACACCGGGGGAAGGACCAGCACAGATAACATTCCAATAGACACTGTTTATAGTATAGCTTTTGCTTGCTTCATTCATTGTAACATCGCCGGAAGAAGAGATCAGTGTATCTCGAAAGCTCGCACAAATAAAAGCATTTCGTTAGCCACAGAACGGTATCATCTATTTATTTTTTGATTATATATATATATATATATATATATATATATATATATATATATATATACAGGCATACCCCGCTTTAAGGACACTCACTTTAAGTACACTCGCGAGTAAGTACATGTCGCCCAATAGGCAAACGGCAGCTCACGCATGCGCCTGTCAGCACGTCCTGAACAGCAATACCGGCTCCCTACCTGTACCGAAGCTGTGCGCAAGCGACGAGACTATAGAGCATGTTACAAATGTGTTATTTACATCAGTTATGCACGTATATGGTGATTGCAGTACAGTACATGCATCGATAAGTGGGAAAAAGGGAGTGCTTCACTTTAAGTACATTTTCGCTTTACATACATGCTCCGGTCCCATTGCGTATGTTAATGCGGGGTATGCCTGTATATATATATCTCTGACAACACAAAAATTAAGTAGCGCTAAAAAGGATGTGAAATAACCCTAATAAATGATAAATTATAATGACATATTTAAAATATTAAAATAAATTAAAATTACCACAATTTAACTTAATAATATCTACAAACCATAGTGAAAAAAAAGGAAAATCCAAATTGAATGTTCCACTCAAACAAAAAATCCAGAGAGAAATATAGTCCCAATAGAAGATCCAGGGAGCGTCTTTGCAGCTTTAAGGGGAGTGGTATAGCCAACCACTTTTGGAATCTATGAACAAAAAACAAACAAAAGCGCAAGCTCCATAGCACGTAACTGAGTAAAAAATAAGCAACCCATAAGAATGTGCACTTACAGGATTTCAAACAGAACCATTCGTGGGAGAGAAATCTCTATTGTGGTCATCTGCGGTGGTAGGGTGAGTCCCAGGTTTGCAGAGTGGATGTAAACAGCCGAGGTTCACCATGAATTGGCAGCAAGATATAAAGGCATCCAATGCCTGCACGTCCTTTGCTCCCACATACAATGATTGCTAATACTTGTAATTACCGCCAGCCGGAGCGCAGGGAAGCCAGGGACTCCAAATACACCAACACAAACGCGATGACGTCACAGCTCTACGCGTTTCGTCACTCCTGACGAAGTCGCCGCAGTGTGACGAAACGCGTAGAGCTGTGACGTCATCGCGTTTGTGTTGGTGTATTTGGAGTCCCTGGCTTCCCTGCGTGGACTCGCGTGGGGCTGGGGTATGAACCCTGTAAGTAAAGGAATAAATCATGTATTTATGGGGGGGCACAGGGGTGGGTAATGTATTTAATAAATAGAATGATGCTTTTTGTGGGGCTGTGTATTGTTTTTATTCTGGGTACTGTGGGTGTGGAGATGGGGTATTGGCCCCAAGGGTATGTGGGTAGGCCTCCCTTGTGGGTAGTGGATGAGGGGGGTTAGGCCTCACGGGGTGGGAGGTTAATGTGGGAGGGTATGTAGGCCTCCCGAGTGGTGGGTGAGGGTGGGTTAACCCCTTAATGACTGTAGCGGTTAATAACCGCTATGGTGATTAAGGGGTTAGGGGACATTACATTGGATGTTTTTATTCTTGTGTATGTTTTGCAGCAGCGGAGGGGGCATGGCCAGGATGAAGATGAGGATGGCCTTCATCGTGGCAGCCGGACATGGGTGAGTGCTATATGTATTTAATCTATTGATTGGTGTTTATGTATTTTAAATACACAGGATGTGTATGTTGTTTATTGCAATGTTTACTGGGGGCAAATGTCCCCAATAAACATTCTATTCTGCCTTAACCCCTTCATTGCCTTAACGGATATCCGCTATGGTAATGAAGCAGCATTTGTGTATTTTAATAATATTGTGCGGAAGCAGGGGGGCTCCTGAGCAGAACCGCATTGATTTGTGGCTCAGAGCCCCCTGCTTCCCGAGTTACAGGCCCCGGTTTGGGGCATCGGTTACAGGGTCGCCGCCATATTTATAGCGGGCACGGCACGAATGTGATGCTATAAAGATGGCGGCGACACTTCCACTTGATGACACATACCGGGGCCTGTAACTCGGGAAGCAGGGGGTCCCTGGTCCACAAAGCAATGCGGTTCAGCTCAGGGGACCCCCTGCTCACAGTACACTATTATTAAAAATACATTCATGCTGCTTCGTTACCATAGCACATAGCCGCAAAGGTAAGGAATGATTGTTTATTTATATATGTGTTTTGCTCATAGTGTAGATGTGCAGAGGGTCTCCGGAGCTGAACCGCTTTTGTTTTAGGTCTGGGGACCCCCTGCTTCCCGAGATACAGTCCCCTTTATGGGGTGCCGGTATCCCTCTGCTTTGTTTACATTCCGCGGTCACGTGATCGGGACATTTAAATGCAGAGGGATACCGGCACCTCATAAAGGGGCCTGTATCTCGGGAAGCAGGGGGTCCCCGGACCTGAAACCAATGCGGTTCAGCTCCGGAGACACCCTGCACATGTACACTATGAGTAAAAGTTGTTTTGATATGTTTTTATTGTGCCGATGTTTGCGCAGAGAGAGCGGCGGGTCTCTTTCTGCTGCAAACACATATCGGCAGAAACATCCTATCACCAGGTTATCGGGAGCTAGGATTTTTTATCACCTGCTCATCGGCGTTTTGCTTTCGCAGAGATTCGGCAGGGATCGGCATGGATTCGGCCCTTACTGAAGACTGCGAGGGCAAATCACCAAAATCATGCCTATCGGCAACACTTGCCGAAGAGATTTTTTCAGTGCTTAGTGCATGAGGCCCTTAGTGTCTCGGCACTGAGAAATGATTTCTGCTATAGGTATCACGTGATGTACCTTTAAATCATTTATTGCAATACAAAGTAAGGCTAAGATTAATTATTTGGCTTAACTGAAGTACTAATTGCTTTATTGCTTTATACCCCAGTGCTACAATGAACTGCATGTCCACCCTTCATAGAAAATATTACAATCTCAAATTATAGCAGGGGCATGGGAGGAAAGGTGGGGTATGGGAGATAAGGGGGGGCATGGGTGGTAAGGGAAAGGCATGGGAGATAAGGGGGGCATGGGAGGTAAGGGGGTACTTGTGGGGTCACACTTCTACCAAATAATATCTCACAATAAACTATATTCTCACACTGAATGAGAAGCGTAAAAATAGTGATGTTATATTTGTAGAACTTAACCTGACATCTTTGTCACAGAATATAGTAAGAACAATAGGAAAAAGAGATGCTCAGAGTTGTATAAAATTATAACAATGTTTTATTGTATACAGCAATAAAAATGAGTAAATGATAATAAAAGATAATACATTTGTTGCATAAAATCTGTTACAGAAATCCAAGTGGGGTTAGTTTGATTATGCTTGCAGCAAATATCCAGAATGTGGAAGACCGGTGCAACGCCAAGAAGCAGGAGCTGGACAATTGACCATTTGAAACGTTTATTGGTAAAACAGCATAACAGTAAAGTCCTGGCGGATCCTCTAACGCGTCTCACGCCGAAGCGCTATATTGCTAATTTAGTGAACTGCTTACTTGTATAACATTGTCATATCAAGAATATTGAGATTCTATGACTTATTAAGTCAGATTATATTACTACATCTAGAGTACGGTTTTGAGAGGGATCTAGTGTAGGCTCTATGCTTGACACTTTATGAAATAAACATCTCTATATATCATTTCAATTTGCACATACAGTATGTGCGCTATCTATTTCTTGAAATTTCTTCAAATAGCAAGTTGCAAAATTAGTTAAACTTGTATACCTTTGACCATGTTTTTGTACACATTCAAAATCACTATTCTCTTATTGTAAAGCTTAATTAATAATATTAATAGTGTAAGAAGGATAGACAAACCAGGTATAAAATAAATAAATAAACCACATACTATACCACAAAATAGAGAGCCTTTTGAGAAAAACATATTTCTAAACCAACTTTGCTCTAAATTAATTAAAAGAATTTAATTATTCTTAAATAATGAATGAATGAGCTACAGGTAGTTGCTCATGCATAAAAGTAACTATCACATATACCTGTAAATAAAGAGATATCATCTCTGTAAAAGAGAGAGATAAGTAATTGGAATTGTATTCATGCTTATGGACAGACTATATGCCCCAAAAGAAATGAGGCTTTGTGAATCCTGTATATAATTTAAACCCTTTATATAGAAGCTGATGAAAAAGAGGGGAGATTAGTGTCGACGATAGGCATAGTATAGTTTAACGATTTTAGGCATGGAAGAATTGTGGCATTCATGTCTAGCTAATGAAATGAAAACTTTTGAAAAGTGCTGCTCACTTTGATGGAATCTAGAAATGTCTGGTGGAAAAGTGATAGGTTTTCGAAATAATTATACATAAAATCAGTTTTCATGTTACTACCACTCTTTAACATCAAAGGCAGCTTTATATATCTGAGCACTCGATTTCGATAGTTGTACAGTAATGCATATTGGTATCAATAATAAGCAGGCTACACACAAATTAAATATGCTATGGATAAAACAATGATAGTATGCAAAAGGGAGTAAATTAGAATGACCAGAGCATACATTTGCTCATGTAGAACTCAATATAAAGAAAAGCACCGGCATACCAGAACATTAATAAAATACATTTTAAAAGTACAATAACTGCAGAAAATACATCCAAGGATGATAGAAGGGAAGAATGCTCTTACTTATGAGAAAATATAATCCAAATGAGGATTCTTTACATTGAAAGAAATGCAGGACACATCATACTATGCAAAAATATATTAAGGGGCAATACAAACATTTATCATGTTTGCTTTCTACTACAAAACCTTATTCAAAATATTATGTACGTCCATATTTAGATTAAAGGGAGGACAAAAATCTCATTGATGGGAAAGTGCAATAATTTCATGCCTGATATTGAAAATAATACACATATATAACATCTACATTCGAATGAATATATATATATATATATATATATATATATATTCATTCAAATGAATAAAACAAAAAGAGAAAAACAGGATGTGGTTCTCCCATATACCCATTTCAAGCGTAACTATTGAACTGGACACATTTTTTCAAGGAGTGGATTAGTATCTGTTTCTTATATTTATTTAGTTGTTGCTTTCTCTTTTTACCATACTAAGACTGATATAGTTTTATCATAATTTACCATTGTCCTCTTATCTCTTGGCGCTATTGTGTTTTTTGTTGTATTAATATATATATATATATACAGTGTTCGACAAATCACCCAAAAATCTACTCGCCCAACCAAAAAATCTACTCACCACCTAGTCCCGCCCCCAACCCCGCCCATAGTCCCACCCCCAACCCTAGTCCCGCCACCAACCCCACTTTAAAATAAAATATATAAATAAAATACATTTAATAATTTCCTAGTCAGAACAACATTCGTTTTTGACATAAATATATTTATTGTATTACATTATACTACAATTAGTCCTTGTTACGTGTGTCTGTGTATGTGTAAATGTCAATCTAGAAATAAAAGCCAGGTGTGAATGACCAGTTTCCTGAACCCCTTAACCAGTGTCTGGATGTCCCCGCTTCACATTATCTAAAGCAGCAATCCCACCTGGGATCTTACCTGATCCGCAGTCCCTCAATGTCCAGGTACCCTCATTCCAGCAATACTAAACAACAAAAAGACAGCGCTAATAGAAAGCTACTACAGAATGGCCAGCAGCCTATGATATAACTCTGACACCCTGGGTCAGATAAAGAGAAAACAAGAAAGGTTATATCTGTGGCGCTTGGCCCTATAGCAAAGTATAAAAAAGGGGGTATACAACCAGATAGAATATGGTGTCCACTGGGCTCTCCTCATGAAGACGATCAATCATGTAAAGAATAATATAAAAACAAACATAGTGTAATACAGTAACTGAAAACATGCAATAACACTAACACATACAGGTCAACGAATGCTGAGACAATCAATTGACTGATTAAATAAAAAACATTTAATATAACAATATAAAATTAAAACACTAAAAAAAATAGGTCACAACAGCAATCCAACACTGATAATGCTGGCCGCTTACCAGACATAGATAGGTAGAAGGCAGTGGATAAATCTGAGAGTATCCCCTCTCGTGGTGTTAGGTATCCGCTGCCAGGCATCTCGCACGATTAGCTAGGGCTTCAGAGGGGGACCCTCTTCTCCTTCCACAACACAGACCTCTGCTAGGCAGACAAACCGGACAGCGTGTCGCAGGAACCAGCGTCACCACGTGCGCACCAGCAACACAGGGCGCAGGCAGCAACAAGCCTGCGGAAGCATCAATGTCCAACTCAGGGGTAAAACATCCGTAAACAGCACAATGGCTGGAGATGGTCCGTGGAAATGATAGTATGAGTGTGGAAAGTACTGTAGCAACAGCAATGCACACGTAGACCACCCTACGCGTTTCGGAAGACTGCGCTTCCTTCCTCAGGGGTGAAAAAAGTAGTGCCTCAGTCAGGCAATGTCCACCTATAAATAGTCCCGGTTTAAAGGCATACTGCCTCAATTCAAGCATGGACATGCGCAATAGATATTCCCAATTGCAAAGCACATTGCCTCAATTAAACATGGACTTGCGCAATAACAACAGGTGTCTGAGAGTCTCAGCAACAAAAACATATACCTACATACAATACATAAAACACATTACAAATAACAACATGATTTATAATAAATGTCAAGAAGGGCTTGATGATAACTTCCCCTATTGTATATATTTACACTAAACAATGCACAAAATGATATACAAGCATAAAAAAGGTCTACCAACGCCATCAGACTTATAAAGGGTTTAACATTTTGGGACTTCCAGGATGTGCTGTATGCTTAACAATATGTGGCCCCAAACTGATAGACAACCAGTAGAAATAGAGTATAAATATTAGGCAGATGCAGGAAGGGCAGTATGCAAATGGAAAAACAGAGCTCACGGTTTCACAGAACCATCTCAGCCCACATGTGGATGAATGACATAATATCTTGGTATGATTTTTGACCATATGTGCAGTATCCGGCCCAACAACAACCAAATTGGGATTAATAAAAAATTTAAAAAAATAAAAAAATATATATAATGAAAAAATTCCTTTAGGGATTATAATAATAATCTATTAAGTATTAAGTGTATAATTTCATAACCTTAATGTAACCATGTGAAAACCCACTTCCCAGTGTCTAACGTATGTGATATGTGCATTAATAATCAATATGCAAAACTACAATGGTCCAATGAAAGACACAGATCTAGCTAATATTCTACCTAATAAACCAAACATTGTGTTTACAAAGGCACCGAACATATGACAGCAATTGGCACCTAGCTGTCTGCTTATGCGGAAGAAAATACATAATAGTTTTGGCCTCAAAGGCTACTTTATTTGTAACACCTGCACAGCCTGTAAGTATAGTCTTAAAAAAACTTCATTTTCCTCCACGGTCACTTCAAAAACATACAACATTAAACAACACATTACATGTAACAGCATGAATGTCATTTATCTTTTGGAATGTCCCTGCGGTCTGCAGTATGTGGGTATGACCACAAGATCCATTAAACGCCGTTTATATGAGCATGTTTATAACATCACTAAAGGTTTGGTCACTCATAGTGTGTTGAACCACTTTCTCCAGGTGCATGGCAAGGACCCTACAGGATTAAAATGTTTAGCCATAGAGGCACTTATACCAAATTGGCGGGGTGGCAATGTCAGCAGCCTCCTAGGTAGAAAAGAGTAATTTTGGATATATGAGCTCCAGACGCTCGCACCCCTGGGTCTCAATATCGAATTCGATCTCAAATAATTTCTTGTTGATAAATAAAAAGTTTTTGCAATGTAGATGATTCTCTGTCATCCTTTTTGGACCATTGTAGTTTTGCATATTGATTATAAATGCACATATGACATACATTAGACACTGGGAAGTGGGTTTTCACATGGTTACATTTAGGTTATGAAATTATATACTTAATACTTAATAGATTATAATTATAATCCCTAAAGAAATTTTTTCAAACTCAAAAAATATTATTTATTTTTTTATTTTTATATATATATATATATATATATATATATATATATATATATATATGCAAATATAGCTGTACTGTATGCTCATCTGCATGTCTTAGGCAGGTCTGCAACCCCGCTTTCGGTGGGGTTGCAGACCTGCCTAAGACATGCAGATGAGCACTTTTGTCACTTTTTATGACTTAACTCAGTATTATGTTTTATATATATATATATATATATATATATATATATATATATATATATATTTTTTTTTTATTAATCCCAATTTGGTTGTTGTTGGGCCGGATACTGCACATATGGTCAAAAATCATACCAAGATATTATGTCATTCATCCACATGTGGGCTGAGATGGTTCTGTGAAACCGTTTGCTCTGTTTTCCCATTTGCATACTGCCCTTCCTGCATCTGCCTAATATTTATGCTCTATTTCTACTGGTTGTCTATCAGTTTGGGGCCACATATTGTTAAGCATACAGCACATCCTGGAAGTCAAAAAATGTTAAACCCTTTATAGAGCTGGTCTAGCCCGTATGGGTGGCAACAGCAATTGACCGGGGGGTGCGCCCCCCCCCCCATCTGGTCTGGTGGTCGCGAGCGCGATCAGGGAGTCAGTTGGGGCGGTTGGGTTTCAAATTAGAGCCAAGGAACAAGCAACTGTCACTTGTTCCGTGGCGTTGGAGCAGTTTAGACCTCTCTTCCTCCTCCTCCTCATTGTTGGATGTTTTACTTATATTTTCCTCTCCTGAATCTTAAAGGTGGCACTCCCCCCCTCTGTGTTGCCGCTTTGTTTTAGTTAGCGGCGAGGGGGGAGGCAAGATTCAGGTGGAGAGGGATTGTGGGGAGGAGGGGAGATTGGTCTGGCCTGGCCGGGCCGTCCCTGTCCTCCATCTGCAGCCTGACCGAGTGCTGCATGGAGCGATCTGTGGGGGGCAGGAGCAGGTGAGGTGCCGGGACTCGTGGAGGGGAGTGGTTTCTGTGCGGCGTCTCTGCCCGCCCAGACAAGGGTTCTCTGTTTGAGTGGAGAATGTCGGGGGAATTGGCGGACAAGGGAGGCGAGCGCTTGGGCTTCCGTGTGGCGCCGCCTCCCGCCGCTTTTTGAGTTAGCGGCGGCGGGCGAGGGGGACACGGTGAGGAGAGGGACTCCTTTGGGTTTTCCCCCAGGGGGGAGGGACGCAGCCCCCGGTGGTCGGGTCGGTCATGGAGGCGGGCACGCGGGTCTCTCGTGTAGCGCTACCTCCTACAGCCGTTCAGAGGAATCGACAGGCCACGGGGGCAGGCGCGCTCGGGTCTGCAGTGTGGTGAAAGTGACAGGGGGAGGTCAGGTGTCTGGCTGGCAGTGGAGGCGGGCGCACGGTTTCCCACGTGGCGCCGCCCCTACGGGTCGCGGCTGCCCAAGGGAAATAAATGTCAGGCGTCTGGCCGGCAGTGTAGGCGGGCGCACGATCTCCCGTGTGGCGCTGCTCCTACGGTAGGGGGGGGCGCGCCAGGGAGAGAGTGTCAGTGGCAGGGGAGTTGGGCGAGCACGGGAATCCCACTTGGCGCCGCCCCCTTTGGCTCGCGCCTCTCTTCTGGGGTATATGTGGTTCCTGGGGGGGGGGGGTATTAGCAGAGCTTTAGTCTGCCCTGCAGTGGCTGGTGACAGGAGGAGAAAGTTTGTGGGAGGAGCACAGGAGGCAGGAGCGTGGGGTTCATGCGTAGCTCCGCCTCCTCGGGAGTATGGGCCAATTGCCTCAAAAAAAAAAAAAACAGCAATAGGTGCTGGTTTTTGAGTGTTACATTTATTGCGTGGTTTAACAAACTTAAAAAAAAAAATTGGTGGGTGTGTGTATACCTCAAATAAAAAGATCATTAGTGACCACATTGACATGTCTTAGGCAGGTCTGCACCATTATCACCCAGCTTACAGTGTCTCACAGCAGCAAGGGGTTCTGGGAAATGACACACACATACATACATATATATATGTATATGTGGGCATGTGTATGAGTATATGTTATTTACATTTGGTGGTTCAAGTTACACCATGTAGTACAGTGTAGTACAGTGTATACATATCGTGCTGGAAGGAGTGCATTTGGGGGATCAGGTACGTAAGGGGCCACACAAGTTGGGCATTCTTTACAATTTCACCAGGTGCTCCATGGTTTACGGGGGCGAGGCAGATATTCTGCAGGTAGCCATACCTTATTGGGGCAGCGTATATAGTCGCTGCTTAAACGTAGCGCTTGTGGGTTTTAATTCGGTGCGGTATGTTTGTAGCCATGGGGCAGGGGTTTTAAATGGTGCAATGGGGCCTGTTTTGCGCCACATGGCAGGGGAGTTTGGTACAATGTGGCAAGTTTTTGCTCCATTTGGCATGGGATATTTGTACAGTTTGGCAGGTGGTGCAACATGTGGCGTAGGATGTGTACAGTGCGCCAGGCCATGCATCTAGCAGCATGGGAAATCTGAACAATTGGGTCGTGCCCCGCAGGTGCCACGGGGGGCCCCGCATGGCCGAGGGCTGCCTCATTGGGGGCACCAAGGGGTTCATGGGCCATGGGGGTTATCTTTACCTTAAGCTGGTTGAGCGGTGCAAGTTTCTTTTGAGTGTCGCAAGAATTGTGTAGGACAATGCAATGTTTGAGCTTAACACAGATTATTAGATTAGATTTATAATTATATTTAGTTGGGATAGTTATAGGTGATTTAAGAATGGAATATGACCTTAACTAATGCAGCTATGACTGCATTGGGATTCAGATATGTACACAAAACATGCACACCATGTGTCCATGCCTCTCACGCCACATGGCCTACAGTGAGCTGGATACTATGTCCCCACAGGCGATAATTTGGTGTTAGCATTTGCTGCATGATACGATTGCTGATCAGCAGATGTATGGAGGTTTTGTTCCGGTTATGTATACCTAGTTTTGCAGAGGTTTTGGATGGCAGGGTACCATTGTGCATCACGAATGTTAGAGGGGTGTCAAACCAGATGCCCAAGTATTGGAAACATGTTTCAGGAGTAATAGTGTGTCAAGGAGGGACCGGTATCTGCTCAGGCAGTGGAAGCTTTGGAATTCAGATTTGGTCCCAAATAGCATTTGTTACCAATTTGTTAGTGTTTGAAAAACAGCTTGTTGTGGGAAATCCAAATTTTCAAGTCTCAAAGTCACATGGAAATAGGTGATCGAGATCAGAGAGGCTATGGCTGTGTGTGCAAAAGATGGGGCCAGCTGCATACAAGGGTATTGAAGCTCTCTTTTAAGCTTTAGGAATATCATTGATGATCAGTTAGAAGAGTAGGGGCCTCAGAAAGGTCTTGCGGGACACCACAGGTCATATCCAAGGGGTTGGACATAGAGCCTGTGATGGATACATGCTGGGATATACCTGATAAGTAGAAAGGAAACCAGCTTTTAAGCATGCTTCTCTATCGCAGAACTATGGAGTTGATTGGGAAAGATGACATGATCAACATGTTCAAAAGCCTTGTGAAATCTAGGGACATAGTTGTCATCTTTCCACACCACACTTGAGTTCTTTACAAATTTGTAGCAGGGGTTATGTGCGTTCATAAGATTGTTTGGTGGCATTCAATTTGTTGAAGAGTATCGATCATGGAGTAGGAATGGGGGTCCAGAGTTGGGCATTGCAGTTCACAGGTGTTGGCCAAGGGGTTTGAGCCAGAGCTTGATGGATCCATGGGGGGTCCAACGGGATAGGAATGAAAGCAGGCTTCCTTATTCCAGCGCACTGGAGCTGGTTAAGCAGGATAGCAGATCAACATGATTGACAGTATCAAAATCTAGGAACATTGCACAGGAGTTGATGCAAGCCACACTGGTTTCAAGGTAAATTCTTAGTTTGGGATTTACCGGGGAGTGTCTGGGGAAAGCCAGATTGAACGGGGGCTAGAAAAACCTGTTTTGGAAAAGTGTTTGCTCACTTGAGCCATGTAAGGAATCCGCTCCTCGGTTTAATGTTTGCCTTACCTTGCAGACCTGTGCAGTCCCGGAACACTTTCCCGGATATAAACTGCAGCCTGGATTCACTCACCAAAGCAATACTGCCACACGCCCCTTCTGCCATTGATTCTCTGACCTTTAAGTGTTGCCTTCCCACAATGCTCCCTGCCGAGCATAGTCCTTCCTGGATGTCTCTGTGTTCTGCCATAAGCCTTGTCTTGTCTGTCTCCTTGGTTCCTGAGACCGGCTGCTAGTGTCACGCAGCGGTCTGTTCCTGTGCTGAAGCGGAGTACTCTCCTTGTTGTCTTCAGCTCCCTGGTTCCTATGACCGGCTGCTAGTCTCATGCAGCGGTCAGTTCCTGTTTCCTGTGCTGAAGCTGAGTACTCTCCCTGTTACTTCAGCTCCTTGTTTCCTGTGACCGGCTGCTATATTCATGCAGCGTCTGTTCCTGGTTTCCTGCACTGAAGCGGAGGTTTCCCTGTGTATCTTCAGCTTCCTGGTTCCTGGGGCCTACTCTTTCCCTAATCTAGAGAGGCCGTGTCCTGGTTCCTGCGCTGAAACGGAGGATTCCCCAGCCCGCTCAGGACTCTTGCGCTGAAGCACTGGTTTACCAGAGCAGCTAGGCGGTGTGCTAGTCTGGTCTGTCTACCACCTCCTGAGACCAGTACCATGGGCCATGGTCGCCGCACGCTCAGAGGCCACTCCCGCGCTCCTAAGCTGAAGCGGGGCTCTCCTGACTACCTGTTGCCGAACTCCTGCTTGAACAACGTTTACCCTGATGTCTCCAGTCCTGACCCTGGCGTGTCCACCGACGATGCTGTCTTCTCCTATCCTGATCCTGCTACGTACGACTACGAACTGCGCAATCCGGATCAGCCTGCGCGGTCTAAGGTCGGTGCTTTTACAACCCCACCTCAGCCACGCGGTCCGACCCAGGTTTGTGGCGAGCACAGTCGTGACAAGCCAGAGTGGAATGGGTCAGGAGAATCTGTGTTGGTACAGCGATCGTTCATTTTGGGACATGGGTCCCCCACACAAAAAACAGGTGCTGGACATGGGTCCCCACAAAAACAGGTGTGGTACATGGGTCCCCACAAAAACAGATGTGGGAAATGGGTCCCTGGGAAAAACAGGGGTGGGACATGGGTCCCTGGAA
The DNA here is from genome assembly GCF_040206685.1 of Ascaphus truei. Lineage (NCBI taxonomy): Eukaryota > Metazoa > Chordata > Amphibia > Anura > Ascaphidae > Ascaphus > Ascaphus truei. The sequence continues at coordinate 83,262,933 of NC_134484.1, forward strand.
AAACAGGAGTGGGACATGGGTCCCTGGAAAAACAGGTGTGGGACATGGGTCCCCACAAAAACAGGTGTGGGACATGGGTCCCCACAAAAACAGGTGTGGGACATGGGTCCCCACAAAAACAGGTGTGGGACATGGGTCCCTGGAAAAACAGGGGTGGGACATGGGTCCCCACAAAAACAGGTGTGGGACATGGGTCCCCACAAAAACAGGTGTGGGACATGGGTCCCCACAAAAACAGGTGTTGGACATGGGTCCCCACAAAAACAGGTGTGGGACATGGGTCCCTGGGAAAAACAGGGGTGGGACATGGGTCCCTGGAAAAACAGGGTTGGGACATCGGTCCCCACAAAAACAGGTGTGTGATATGGGTCCCCACAAAAACAGGTGTGGGACATGGGTCCCCACAAAAACACGGGTGGGACATGGGTCCCTGGAAAAATAGGGGTGGGACATGGGTCCCAACCCGATATAAAACAAAAACAAAAAAAAAACACAGATGCGGGACACGGTTCCTCAGCAAAACAGGTGCGGGACACGGTTCCCTGGCAGAAGCACGACAGCGGACGGCAACGGGCGTTGTCCTGGGCCTGGCCGGAAACAGACGCCGGGAGAGACTTTCTAATAGAAGGTTGGGCGTATATATATAAAAAAAAAAAAAATCACCGGGTGGAGCCCTGAAAGCGGTTAACACGCTTGAATCGTAGAAGGAGTCACGCTTCATGAAACACAATGTTTATTAGCATTGCAGCAGTCTGACAAACCGCTGGGGAGGGTTTTCATCCTATAATTTCGGTAAAGTTCTAAACAAGGGGGACTCAGGGACCATCGTCACACGGCGATGGGGTTTTGTTTTCTACAGTTCAAAGACATTTCATACGCCGTGGAGGACCTTCATTCGAAAGGCTAGACGAGGTGGTGGGGCCTGGCATGCGGTGCACAACGCCGCTGGTTGGCAAGGGTAAGCAGCAAAGAATGGCAAGCGTGAGAGTGAGGTGCTACCCTCGCAGGTCAGGGTTTATCACAACTTTTTTCAGGTTGCAATGCCGGGTGAGACAGATTTGGGAAGTAGGGACGATGAGCATATGTCTGGCACTGTTTTCACGAACGACAGGGCAGTCGGTTAACACGGGAGTATCAAGGGGGGCCCGACAAGGGGTGGGAAAGTACACCAGGGTTACGGTCTCAGGAACCCGCACAAGCAGCATGGGCACGGAAAAGTTTAGGGGTGTGTAGGGAGGCACCCACGACAGACATGAGGCAACCTTATAGGGGCATTTGGTTGAGCGCATGGGTACACCCACGCCAGAAGCAGCATCACCTTCAGTTGGCTCATTCAATTCACAGGGCTTGACTCAGCCATGTTGGCAGGGTCCCGACAGGTGGTTATCATCGCCGCCGGGGACAAACAAAGAGAAGTTTGGGGTGGAGCCCTCTCGAGCTCTCTCAGAAAACAGTGCGGGACATGGGCACAAGCGGTGCCAGCTTCTGCATCAGTCGGGTCCCGACAGGCGGTTCACATTGCCGCCGGGGACTAGTACAGTATAGATTAGTGGGGTGCTGGGCAAAAGAGCTGGGATGTGCGCGAGTAGCCTAGGAGAAATCAACAAGGCAAGGGAAAGAAATTAACAAAAGGTGGGGAGCTTGACAAGAACTTGCGGGGGCGGGTTGTTTTTCATCCACAGTCCAACCAAGAGATAAGCAGAGGGTTAAGGAAGAAGTGGTTCCATTTGTTGGTTGACAAGTTTGAAGTGCAGGAGGGAAGTGAGGAGGTCAGTGCAAGGTTGGCGTAGATTCCGTGGTAATTTGGATCGGGGGGGACTCACACTGGGCTGGGAAGAGGGCGAATTCGCGCCCCTACGGAAAGAATTTAGGTTTGAGTATGGAGCAGGTGGAGGTAACGTGGTGGGGGATGAGAGGGATGCAGTGGGGATGGCTTTTTCCGCTGCTAATTTCTAGGGCCAGGGGTAGGAGGGCACCGGACATCATCATTATTCATGTTGGGGGTAATGATGTGGCAAAATTGCGGTCGATTGATTTATTCCAGCAGATTAAGCAAGATTTGGCGCGTATGTTAACATTTTGGCCAGGGGTGCAATTAGTTTGGTCCGAGATAATATGCAGGTTGGTTTGGAGGGGTGCGCGTATCCCGGGGAGAGTTAACAAGACGCGGAAGAGGTTAAACAGGAAGGTGGGGAATTTCTTGGTTCAATGTGGGGGTTGGGTCATTCGTCACCCGCAGTTCAGTTTTAAATTGGGTGGCTGGTTTAGGGAGGATGGGGTACAGTTGTCAGATGTTGGGGTTGACATGTTTAATAATGATTTACAGGAAGGATTGGAAGAGGTCATAGGGGTATGGCGGTACGGGTCTGATTTAAGGGGGTTAAACAGGCCCGTTGGTGGCGGCAGTTGGGGGGGGGGGTAGGTGCTTGTCCCGCCAGAAGTGGCTCGGGGCTGGTAACCAGGGGGTTTGAAGCGAGGGGGTAGGTCACCGGGACGTACTTCCGGGTGCCACCTTTGCGTTGCCCAGCTCTGAGCATTCTGGCTCGGACAGGTGGTACGCTATCCCCATTTGTGTTTAATAAATAAGCCACGGCCTTTTACCTCCATAAATGTGTCCTCTCGTTATTTGTATGTTTTATGTAGAGGGGTAATAGGAGAGGGGGGGGAAGCTCGCGCCTCCTTGGTCATAGAGCTGGCCTAGCCCGTATGGGTGGCAACAGCAATTGAAAGGGGGGTGCGCCCCCCCCCCATCTGGTCTGGTGGTCGCGAGCGCGATCAGGGAGTCAGTTGGGGCGGTTGGGTTTCAAATTAGAGCAAAGGAACAAGCAACTGTCACTTGTTCCGTGGCGTTGGAGCAGTTTCCCACCCACCCATTCCTTTGAGTTAAGTTAATTAAAAAAAAAAAAGAAATTTGTTTTCAGTGTTAACATTTCTTTTGCAGATAAGTAAGAGAATATTTGAAACAAGGAAGAAAAGATTATGATGGATGGGTCAGTGGACTAATTGCTTTGTCGCGGCAACAGTTGGGGGGGGGGGTAGGTGCTTGTCCCGCCAGAAGTGGCTCGGGGCTGGTAACCGAAGGGTTTGAAGCGAGGGGGCAGGTCACAGGGACGTACTTCCGGGTGCCCCCTTTGCGTTGCCCAGCTCTGAGCATTCTGGCGCGGACAGGTGGTACGCTATCCCCATTTGTGTTTAATAAATAAGCCGCGGCCTTTTACCTCCATAAATGTGTCCCCTCGTTATTTGTATGTTTTATGTAGAGGGGTAATAGGAGAGGGGGGGGGGGAAACTCGCACCTCCTTGGTCATAAGTTTGATGGCGTTGGTAGACCTTTTTTTATGCTTGTATATAATTTTGTGCATTGTTTAGTGTAAACATATACAATAGGGGAAGTTATCATCAAGCCCTTCTTGACATTTATTATAAATCATGTTGTTATTTGTAATGTGTTTTATGTATTGTATGTAGGTATATGTATTTGTTGCTGAGACTCTCAGACACCTGTTGTTATTGCGCAAGTCCATGTTTAATTGCGGCAACGTGCTTTGCAATTGGGAATATCTATTGCGCATGTCCATGCTTGAATTGAGGCAGTATGCCTTTAAACCGGGACTATTTATAGGTGGACATTGCCTGACTGAGGCACTACTTTTTTCACCCCTGAGGAAGGAAGTGCAGTCTTCCGAAATGCGTAGGGTGGTCTACGTGTGCATTGCTGTTGCTACAGTACTTTCCACACTCATACTATCATTTCCACGGACCATCTCCAGCCATTGTGCTGTTTACGGATGTTTTACCCCTGAGTTGGACATTGATGCTTCCGCAGGCTTGTTGCTGCCTGCGCCCTGTGTTGCTGGTGCGCACATGGTGACGCTGGTTCCTGCGATACACTGTCCGGTTCGTCTGCCTAGCAGAGGTCTGTGTTGTGGAAGGAGAAGAGGGTCCCCCTCTGAAGCCCTAGCTGATCGTGCGGGATGCCTTGGAGCGGATACCTGACACCACGAGAGGGGATACTCTCAGATTTATCTACTGCCTTCTACCTATCTATGTCTGGTAAGCGGCCAGCATTATCAGTGTTGGATTGCACATATGACCTATTCTTTTTAGTGTTTTAATTTTATATTGGTATATTAAATGGTTTTTATTTAATCAGTCAGTTGATTGTCTCAGCATTCGTTGTCCTGTATGTGTTAGTGTTATTGAATGTTTTCAGTTACTGTATTACACTATGTTTTTTTTATATTATTCTTTACATGATTGATCGTCTTCATGAGGAGAGCCAAGTGGACACCATCTTCTATCTGGTTGTATACCCCCTTTTTTATACTTTGCTATAGGGCCAACCGCCACATATATAACCTTTCTTGTTTGCTCTTTATCTGACCCAGGGTGTCATAGTTATATCATAGGCTGCTGGCCATTCTATAGTAGCTTTCTATTAGCGCTGCCTTTTTGTTGTTTAGTGTTTTGGATCCCTTTTAGAGGCTAGCTGCTTTTACACACATTATGTCTCAACTGTTTGCCCTTAGGGCAAACAGAAACATTGATATTAATAAAATATTCTCAAATGATGATACACATGTTCAAACCCATGCTGTTTCAGATAACATGTATGAATTAGCTGATAAACTTGAAACATTGTTATTAAGTGAAACTAAACAGCTATGGGATGCGATCACTTTGGAAAAGTATATTGAGCAGAACAGAATACCCCGGGGCTTAAGAATTTTTAAGCCACCCACCACTGATTTTCAAAGCGAAGATTTTATTTTAGAGTGGAATCGTTTGCTTGACAATTGCTCCTTTGAGCTTATGCGGTTATTGATTTCAAAACGCAAAGCAGTTCTCCAGAAATTAGATGACGAGATTAATGCTATGAAGGAGCAATTTGTCAAATTTCAAAACACTAGTGAATTATCAGTGGTGGAAGATAGGATTAAGACCAGGATGGACAGTATGCAAAAGGATATTATTGGTCGTAAACAGAGTAAGTTCCAAAGGGATAGGATTGACTGTTATAGGAGCTGGAAGAAAAAAAACATCAACATTTAAAGAGAAATATAAAGATCAAAAAGTCGATACTCCCAAGGACTACTCTCATAAAATATCCAGCTATTCTAAAAAACAGGCTTCTGATACTAAAGATAAAGCCTCCTATCCGGTACAATTCATCACCCCTAAACCTAAAAGGAGTGAAACACGACCTAAATCCCACCGGGATGATATTGCCAATCCCAAACCCTCTACATCTGTTTCTAACACTACACACCTAGATAAGGAAATTGATTCTATATTCGAACAATACCAATAAAGTAATAAATACCAACCGTTGGTGGATTTCGAACTGGAACAACAAATATCCACTAATAGTCGTGATGATAAACCGATTTTTTCTTTTTTAGATAGGAGAAAGACCAGGGATCAGCAGAACGCCAGGGAAGTGATCAAAGATCTACTAGGGAAAGAGGGAACATCGAGAGACAGAAAAAGAAAAAGTACAGTAGAGGAACAAGAGGAGGTAGCAAGACAGGGAAAAGTACACAGACGGTAAAATCTAATTATACAAACATATTTAATATTAGTCAACATTCTATTACAGACAAGGAGAAAGAGGTTCTCTCCAAAGGTCTGTCCTTTTCACCAATGGTAGGCCCCAGTAGCTTCCAGTTATATGTGGATGTACAGCGTTTTGTCAGGAAACTGTGCCTGAAAAAATACTTCGCCATGGATGCAGTATCCAGACAGGACTCAAGTGCTAATTTGTCCATTAGTGCAGTGTCTGGCCCAACTTCCAAATTTAAAAACCCCTCCACTTTTTTTCCAAAGTATATGAGTGGTCCTTTTATTAGCACGTTTGCCCAGATGGTCACGGATGACTTAGAGTCACAGAGCAGAAACTTTAAAATCAAAAAACATAATTTAAGTATAGAAGAAAAGGGTCTTTTGAAAGCACTTGGAGAAAGTGACACTATTGTGATTAAACCTGCAGACAAGGGGGTGGGGGGCTTGGTAATTATGGACAAGAGTTTTTATGTCCAAGAATCATTACGCATTCTTGAAAACAGGTCCACTTACCAGCCCCTCCCCACTAATCCCACGGTCAAGTTTCAACAAAAACTTATGGAATTTTTGAACGAAGGCTTGGATCAACAAGTTATAACCAAGCAAGAGTTTGATTTCCTTTATAATAAATATCCGTTCACCCCTATTTTTTACATTATTCTCAAAATACACAAAGATTTAAATTAACCCCTGGGACGTCCGATCGTATCCGGCATTCAGTCACTTACCTCCCACTTATCAGAATTCATAGATTATCACTTACAGCCATATGTTACTCAGCTTCCATCTTATTTAAGAGACACGACCCACATACTGCAGACCCTCAGGGACATCCAGTGGCAACAACAGTTTTTTTAAGTTACAGCAGATGTGTCCTCATTGTATACAGTTATTGACCACGTTCAGGGTTGTGAGGCTATTGGCCAGGTTCTGGACGGCGATCCTTTGATTTCAGACACATTCAAATCCTTTTTAGTCACTGGTATTAAGTTTATTTTGTCACACAATTATTTTAATTTTAATGGACCTTATTATTTACAGACATGTGGCACCGACATGGGTACTAAGTTCGCTCATAGTTATGCCAATCTTTTCATGGGTAGCTGCGAGGACAAATTAATTTGGTCTGGCTGCCCCTATGGAGCGAACTTGGTCCTATGGCGGCGCTACATCGATGACATCTTTTTTATTTGGTCAGGCACTTCACAAGAGTTGTTATCATTTCAGGAATTTATGAATAATAATTTGTTTAATTTAAAATTCACCTTCACTTCTAGTAACACCTCTATTGAATTTTTAGATTTATGTATATATATATAGAAAATAATAAACTGCACACTAAAACTTTTTTAAAACCGTCCAAGCCAATAATTATTTACATGCCAGTAGCCATCACAACCCTGCGTGGATCAATAACATACCGAAGGGCCAATTCATTAGGTTAAAACGGAATAGTTCATCCCATAATGTTTTTCAGGCACAAGCACAAGATTTAAAAAATAAATTTATTGAAAGGAAATATCCATTACACAATCTGGATCAGACTATATTAGAGGTTGAATTGCTAGATAGGGATACTCTGCTTCAGTACAAAAAGAAAACTGAAACAATAGCGAAAATTCCATTTATTACGCAATACAACTCAATGGCCCCCAGTATAAAGAAAATTTTGTATAAACATTGGCCAATCCTTATGAAAGACACAGATCTAGCTAATATTCTACCTAATAAACCAAACATTGTGTTTACAAAGGCACCGAACATAGGACAGCAATTGGCACCTAGCTGTCCGCTTATGCGGAAGAAAATACATAATAGTTTTGGCCTCAAAGGCTACTTTATTTGTAACACCTGCACAGCATGTAAGTATAGTCTTAAAAGAACTTCATTTTCCTCCACGGTCACTTCAAAAACATACAACATTAAACAACACATCACATGTAACAGCATGCATGTCATTTATCTTTTGGAATGTCCCTGCGGTCTGCAGTATGTGGGTATGACCACAAGATCCATTAAACGCCGTTTATATGAGCATGTTTATAACATCACTAAAGGTTTGGTCACTCATAGTGTGTTGAACCACTTTCTCCAGGTGCATGGCAAGGACCCTACAGGATTAAAATGTTTAGCCATAGAGGCACTTATACCAAATTGGCGGGGTGGCAATGTCAGCAGCCTCCTAGGTAGAAAAGAGTCATTTTGGATATATGAGCGCCAGACGCTCGCACCCCTGGGTCTCAATATCGAATTCGATCTCAAATAATTTCTTGTTGATAAATAAAAAGTTTTTGCAAGGTAGATGATTCTCTGTCATCCTTTTTGGACCATTGTAGTTTTGCATATTGATTATAAATGCACATATCACATACATTAGACACTGGGAAGTGGGTTTTCACATGGTTACATTAAGGTTATGAAATTATATACTTAATACTTAATAGATTATTATAATCCCTAAAGAAAGTTTTTCAAACTCAAAAAATATTTTTTATTTTTTTATTTTTATATATATATATATATATATATATATATATGCAAATATAGCTGTATGCTCATCTGCATGTCTTAGGCAGGTCTGCAACCCCGCCTTTCGGTGGGGTTGCAGTCCTGCCTAAGACATGCAGATGAGCATACAGCTATATTTGCATATTTGCTTTCCTGTGGAGGGTTTTTGTCACTTTTTTTACTCACCATAACTTAACTCAGTATTATGTTTTATATATATATATATATATATATATATATATATATATATATATATATATATATATATATATATATATATATATATTTTATTAATCCCAATTTGGTTGTTGTTGGGCCGGATACTGCACATATGGTCAAAAAATCATACCAAGATATTATGTCATTCATCCACATGTGGGCTGAGATGGTTCTGTGAAACCGTTTGCTCTGTTTTCTCATTTGCATACTGCCCTTCCTGCATCTGCCAAATATTTATGCTCTATTTCTACTGGTTGTCTATCAGTTTGGGGCCACATATTGTTAAGCATACAGCACATCCTGGAAGTCCCAAAATGTTAAACCCTTTATAGAGCTGGTCTAGCCCGTATGGGTGGCAACAGCAATTGACCGGGGGGTGCGCCCCCCCCCCCCCATCTGGTCTGGTGGTCGCGAGCGCGATCAGGGAGTCAGTTGGGGCGGTTGGGTTTCAAATTAGAGCCAAGGAACAAGCAACTGTCACTTGTTCCGTGGCGTTGGAGCAGTTTAGACCTCTCTTCCTCCTCCTCCTCATTGTTGGATGTTTTACTTATATTTTCCTCTCCTGAATTTTAAAGGTGGCACTCCCCCCCTCTGTGTTGCCGCTTTGTTTTAGTTAGCGGCGAGGGGGAGGCAAGATTCAGGTGGAGAGGGATTGTGGGGAGGAGGGGAGATTGGTCTGGCCTGGCCGGGCCGTGCCTGTCCTCCATCTGCGGCCTGACCGAGTGCTGCATGGAGCGATCTGTGGGGGGCAGGAGCAGGTGATGTGCTGGGACTCGTGGAGGGGAGTGGTTTCTGTGCGGCGTCTCTGCCCGCCCAGACAAAGGTTCTCTGTTTGAGTGGAGAATGTCGGGGGAATTGGCGGACAAGGGAGGCGAGCGCTTGGGCTTCCGTGTGGCGCCGCCTCCCGCCGCTTTTTGAGTTAGCGGCGGCGGGCGAGGGGGACACGGTGAGGAGAGGGACTCCTTTGGGTTTTCCCCCAGGGGGGAGGGACGCAGCCCCCGGTGGTCGGGTCGGTCATGGAGGCGGGCACGCGGGTCTCTCGTGTAGCGCTACCTCCTACAGCCGTTCAGAGGAATCGACAGGCCACGGGGGCAGGCGCGCTCGGGTCTGCAGTGTGGTGAAAGTGACAGGGGGAGGTCAGGTGTCTGGCTGGCAGTGGAGGCGGGCGCACGGTTTCCCACGTGGCGCCGCCCCTATGGGTCGCGGCTGCCCCAGGGAAATAAATGTCAGGCGTCTGGCCGGCAGTGTAGGCGGGCGCACGGTCTCCCGTGTGGCGCTGCTCCTACGGTAGGGGGGGGCGCGCCAGGGGGAGAGTGTCAGTGGCAGGGGAGTTGGGCGAGCACGGGAATCCCACTTGGCGCCGCCCTCTGTGGCTCGAGCCTCTCTTCTGGGGTATATGTGGTTCCTGGGGGGGGGATATTAGCAGAGCTTTAGTCTGCCCTGCAGTGGCTGGTGACAGGAGGAGAAAGTTTGTGGGAGGAGCACAGGAGGCAGGTGCGTGGGGTTCATGCGTAGCTCCGCCTCCTCGGGAGTATGGGCCAATTGCCTCAACAACAAAAAAACCAGCAATAGGTGCTGGTTTTTGAGTGTTACATTTATTGCGTGGTTTAACAAACTTAAAAAAAAAAATTGGTGGGTGTGTGTATACACCTATATACCTCAAATAAAAAGATCATTTGTGACCACATTGACATGTCTTAGGCAGGTCTGCACCATTATCACCCAGCTTACAGTGTCTCACAGCAGCAAGGGGTTCTGGGAAATGACACACACATACATACATATATATATATGTATATGTGGGCATGTGTATGAGTATATGTTATTTACATTTGGTGGTTCAAGTTACACCATGTAGTACAGTGTAGTACAGTGTATACATATCGTGCTGGAAGGAGTGCATTTGGGGGATCAGGTACGTAAGGGGCCACACAAGTTGGGCATTCTTTACAATTTCACCAGGTGCTCCATGGTTTACGGGGGCGAGGCAGATATTCTGCAGGTAGCCATACCTTATTGGGGCAGCGTATATAGTCGCTGCTTAAACGTTGCGCTTGTGGGTTTTAATTCGGTGCGGTATGTTTGGAGCCATGGGGCAGGGGTTTTAAATGGTGCAATGGGGCCTGTTTTGCGCCACATGGCAGGGGAGTTTGGTACAATGTGGCAAGTTTTTGCTCCATTTGGCATGGGATATTTGTACAGTTTGGCAGGTGGTACAACATGTGGCGTAGGATGTGTACAGTGCGCCAGGCCATGCATCTAGCGGCATGGGAAATCTGAACAATTGGGTCGTGCCCCGCAGGTGCCACGGGGGGCCCCGCATGGCCGAGGGCTGCCTCATTGGGGGCACCAAGGGGTTCATGGGCCATGGGGGTTATCTTTACCTTAAGCTGGTTGAGCGGTGCAAGTTTCTTTTGAGTGTCGCAAGAATTGTGTAGGACAATGCAATGTTTGAGCTTAACACAGATTATTAGATTAGATTTATAATTATATTTAGTTGGGATAGTTATAGGTGATTTAAGAATGGAATATGACCTTAACTAATGCAGCTATGACTGCATTGGGATTCAGATATGTACACAAAACATGCACACCATGTGTCCACGCCTCTCACGCCACATGGCCTACAGTGAGCTGGATACTATGTCCCCACAGGCGATAATTTGGTGTTAGCATTTGCTGCATGATACGATTGCTGATCAGCAGATGTATGGAGGTTTTGTTCCGGTTAAGTATACCTAGTTTTGCAGAGGTTTTGGATGGTACCATTGTGCATCACGAATGTTAGAGGGGTGTCAAACCAGATGCCCAAGTATTGGAAACATGTTTCAGGAGTAACAGTGTGTCAAGGAGGGACCGGTATCTGCTCAGGCAGTGGAAGCTTTGGAATTCAGATTTGGTCTCAAATAGCATTTGTTACCAATTTGTTAGTGTTTGAAAAACAGCTTGTTGTGTGAAATCCAAATTTTCAAGTCTCAAAGTCACATGGAAATAGGTGATCGAGATCAGAGAGGCTATGGCTGTGTGTGCAAAAGATGGGGCCAGCTGCATACAAGGGTATTGAAGCTCTCTTTTAAGCTTTAGGAATATCATTGATGATCAGTTAGAAGAGTAGGGGCCTCAGAAAGGTCTTGCGGGACACCACAGGTCATATCCAAGGGGTTGGACATAGAGCCTGTGATGGATACATGCTGGGATATACCTGATAAGTAGAAAGGAAACCAGCTTTTAAGCATGCTTCTCTATCGCAGAACTATGGAGTTGATTGGGAAAGATGACATGATCAACATGTTCAAAAGCCTTGTGAAATCTAGGGACATAGTTGTCATCTTTCCACACCACACTTGAGTTCTTTACAAATTTGTAGCAGGGGTTATGTGCGTTCATAAGATTGTTTGGTGGCATTCAATTTGTTGAAGAGTATCGATCATGGAGTAGGAATGGGGGTCCAGAGTTGGGCATTGCAGTTCACAGGTGTTGGCCAAGGGGTTTGAGCCAGAGCTTGATGGATCCATGGGGGGTCCAACGGGATAGGAATGAAAGCAGGCTTCCTTATTCCAGCGCACTGGAGCTGGTTAAGCAGGATAGCAGATCAACATGATTGACAGTATCAAAATCTAGGAACATTGCACAGGAGTTGATGCAAGCCACACTGGTTTCAAGGTAAATTCTTAGTTTGGGATTTACCGGGGAGTGTCTGGGGAAAGCCAGATTGAACGGGGGCTAGAAAAACCTGTTTTGGAAAAGTGTTTGCTCACTTGAGCCATGTAAGGAATCCGCTCCTCGGTTTAATGTTTGCCTTACCTTGCAGACCTGTGCAGTCCCGGAACACTTTCCCGGATATAAACTGCAGCCTGGATTCACTCACCAAAGCAATACTGCCACACGCCCCTTCTGCCATTGATTCTCTGACCTTTAAGTGTTGCCTTCCCACAATGCTCCCTGCCGAGCATAGTCCTTCCTGGATGTCTCTGTGTTCTGCCATAAGCCTTGTCTTGTCTGTCTCCTTGGTTCCTGAGACCGGCTGCTAGTGTCACGCAGCGGTCTGTTCCTGTGCTGAAGCGGAGTACTCTCCTTGTTGTCTTCAGCTCCCTGGTTCCTATGACCGGCTGCTAGTCTCATGCAGCGGTCAGTTCCTGTTTCCTGTGCTGAAGCTGAGTACTCTCCCTGTTACTTCAGCTCCTTGTTTCCTGTGACCGGCTGCTATATTCATGCAGCGTCTGTTCCTGGTTTCCTGCACTGAAGCGGAGGTTTCCCTGTGTATCTTCAGCTTCCTGGTTCCTGGGGCCTACTCTTTCCCTAATCTAGAGAGGCCGTGTCCTGGTTCCTGCGCTGAAACGGAGGATTCCCCAGCCCGCTCAGGACTCTTGCGCTGAAGCACTGGTTTACCAGAGCAGCTAGGCGGTGTGCTAGTCTGGTCTGTCTACCACCTCCTGAGACCAGTACCATGGGCCATGGTCGCCGCACGCTCAGAGGCCACTCCCGCGCTCCTAAGCTGAAGCGGGGCTCTCCTGACTACCTGTTGCCGAACTCCTGCTTGAACAACGTTTACCCTGATGTCTCCAGTCCTGACCCTGGCGTGTCCACCGACGATGCTGTCTTCTCCTATCCTGATCCTGCTACGTACGACTACGAACTGCGCAATCCGGATCAGCCTGCGCGGTCTAAGGTCGGTGCTTTTACAACCCCACCTCAGCCACGCGGTCCAACCCAGGTTTGTGGCGAGCACAGTCGTGACAAGCCAGAGTGGAATGGGTCAGGAGAATCTGTGTTGGTACAGCGATCGTTCATTTTGGGACATGGGTCCCCCACACAAAAAACAGGTGCTGGACATGGGTCCCCACAAAAACAGGTGTGGTACATGGGTCCCCACAAAAACAGATGTGGGAAATGGGTCCCTGGGAAAAACAGGGGTGGGACATGGGTCCCTGGAAAAACAGGAGTGGGACATGGGTCCCTGGAAAAACAGGTGTGGGACATGGGTCCCCACAAAAACAGGTGTGGGACATGGGTCCCCACAAAAACAGGTGTGGGACATGGGTCCCCACAAAAACAGGTGTGGGACATGGGTCCCCACAAAAACAGGTGTGGGACATGGGTCCCTGGAAAAACAGGGGTGGGACATGGGTCCCCACAAAAACAGGTGTGGGACATGGGTCCCCACAAAAACAGGTGTGGGACATGGGTCCCCACAAAAACAGGTGTTGGACATGGGTCCCCACAAAAACAGGTGTGGGACATGGGTCCCTGGGAAAAACAGGGGTGGGACATGGGTCCCTGGAAAAACAGGGTTGGGACATCGGTCCCCACAAAAACAGGTGTGTGATATGGGTCCCCACAAAAACAGGTGTGGGACATGGGTCCCCACAAAAACACGGGTGGGACATGGGTCCCTGGAAAAATAGGGGTGGGACATGGGTCCCAACCCGATATAAAACAAAAACAAAAAAAAAACACAGATGCGGGACACGGTTCCTCAGCAAAACAGGTGCGGGACACGGTTCCCTGGCAGAAGCACGACAGCGGACGGCAACGGGCGTTGTCCTGGGCCTGGCCGGAAACAGACGCCGGGAGAGACTTTCTAATAGAAGGTTGGGCGTATATATATAAAAAAAAAAAAAATCACCGGGTGGAGCCCTGAAAGCGGTTAACACGCTTGAATCGTAGAAGGAGTCACGCTTCATGAAACACAATGTTTATTAGCATTGCAGCAGTCTGACAAACCGCTGGGGAGGGTTTTCATCCTATAATTTCGGTAAAGTTCTAAACAAGGGGGACTCAGGGACCATCGTCACACGGCGATGGGGTTTTGTTTTCTACAGTTCAAAGACATTTCATACGCCGTGGAGGACCTTCATTCGAAAGGCTAGACGAGGTGGTGGGGCCTGGCATGCGGTGCACAACGCCGCTGGTTGGCAAGGGTAAGCAGCAAAGAATGGCAAGCGTGAGAGTGAGGTGCTACCCTCGCAGGTCAGGGTTTATCACAACTTTTTTCAGGTTGCAATGCCGGGTGAGACAGATTTGGGAAGTAGGGACGATGAGCATATGTCTGGCACTGTTTTCACGAACGACAGGGCAGTCGGTTAACACGGGAGTATCAAGGGGGGCCCGACAAGGGGTGGGAAAGTACACCAGGGTTACGGTCTCAGGAACCCGCACAAGCAGCATGGGCACGGAAAAGTTTAGGGGTGTGTAGGGAGGCACCCACGACAGACATGAGGCAACCTTATAGGGGCATTTGGTTGAGCGCATGGGTACACCCACGCCAGAAGCAGCATCACCTTCAGTTGGCTCATTCAATTCACAGGGCTTGACTCAGCCATGTTGGCAGGGTCCCGACAGGTGGTTATCATCGCCGCCGGGGACAAACAAAGAGAAGTTTGGGGTGGAGCCCTCTCGAGCTCTCTCAGAAAACAGTGCGGGACATGGGCACAAGCGGTGCCAGCTTCTGCATCAGTCGGGTCCCGACAGGCGGTTCACATTGCCGCCGGGGACTAGTACAGTATAGATTAGTGGGGTGCTGGGCAAAAGAGCTGGGATGTGCGCGAGTAGCCTAGGAGAAATCAACAAGGCAAGGGAAAGAAATTAACAAAAGGTGGGGAGCTTGACAAGAACTTGCGGGGGCGGGTTGTTTTTCATCCACAGTCCAACCAAGAGATAAGCAGAGGGTTAAGGAAGAAGTGGTTCCATTTGTTGGTTGACAAGTTTGAAGTGCAGGAGGGAAGTGAGGAGGTCAGTGCAAGGTTGGCGTAGATTCCGTGGTAATTTGGATCGGGGGGGACTCACACTGGGCTGGGAAGAGGGCGAATTCGCGCCCCTACGGAAAGAATTTAGGTTTGAGTATGGAGCAGGTGGAGGTAACGTGGTGGGGGATGAGAGGGATGCAGTGGGGATGGCTTTTTCCGCTGCTAATTTCTAGGGCCAGGGGTAGGAGGGCACCGGACATCATCATTATTCATGTTGGGGGTAATGATGTGGCAAAATTGCGGTCGATTGATTTATTCCAGCAGATTAAGCAAGATTTGGCGCGTATGTTAACATTTTGGCCAGGGGTGCAATTAGTTTGGTCCGAGATAATATGCAGGTTGGTTTGGAGGGGTGCGCGTATCCCGGGGAGAGTTAACAAGACGCGGAAGAGGTTAAACAGGAAGGTGGGGAATTTCTTGGTTCAATGTGGGGGTTGGGTCATTCGTCACCCGCAGTTCAGTTTTAAATTGGGTGGCTGGTTTAGGGAGGATGGGGTACAGTTGTCAGATGTTGGGGTTGACATGTTTAATAATGATTTACAGGAAGGATTGGAAGAGGTCATAGGGGTATGGCGGTACGGGTCTGATTTAAGGGGGTTAAACAGGCCCGTTGGTGGCGGCAGTTGGGGGGGGGGGTAGGTGCTTGTCCCGCCAGAAGTGGCTCGGGGCTGGTAACCAGGGGGTTTGAAGCGAGGGGGTAGGTCACCGGGACGTACTTCCGGGTGCCACCTTTGCGTTGCCCAGCTCTGAGCATTCTGGCTCGGACAGGTGGTACGCTATCCCCATTTGTGTTTAATAAATAAGCCACGGCCTTTTACCTCCATAAATGTGTCCTCTCGTTATTTGTATGTTTTATGTAGAGGGGTAATAGGAGAGGGGGGGGAAGCTCGCGCCTCCTTGGTCATAGAGCTGGCCTAGCCCGTATGGGTGGCAACAGCAATTGAAAGGGGGGTGCGCCCCCCCCCCATCTGGTCTGGTGGTCGCGAGCGCGATCAGGGAGTCAGTTGGGGCGGTTGGGTTTCAAATTAGAGCAAAGGAACAAGCAACTGTCACTTGTTCCGTGGCGTTGGAGCAGTTTCCCACCCACCCATTCCTTTGAGTTAAGTTAATTAAAAAAAAAAAAGAAATTTGTTTTCAGTGTTAACATTTCTTTTGCAGATAAGTAAGAGAATATTTGAAACAAGGAAGAAAAGATTATGATGGATGGGTCAGTGGACTAATTGCTTTGTCGCGGCAACAGTTGGGGGGGGGGTAGGTGCTTGTCCCGCCAGAAGTGGCTCGGGGCTGGTAACCGAAGGGTTTGAAGCGAGGGGGCAGGTCACAGGGACGTACTTCCGGGTGCCCCCTTTGCGTTGCCCAGCTCTGAGCATTCTGGCGCGGACAGGTGGTACGCTATCCCCATTTGTGTTTAATAAATAAGCCGCGGCCTTTTACCTCCATAAATGTGTCCCCTCGTTATTTGTATGTTTTATGTAGAGGGGTAATAGGAGAGGGGGGGGGGGAAACTCGCACCTCCTTGGTCATAAGTTTGATGGCGTTGGTAGACCTTTTTTTATGCTTGTATATAATTTTGTGCATTGTTTAGTGTAAACATATACAATAGGGGAAGTTATCATCAAGCCCTTCTTGACATTTATTATAAATCATGTTGTTATTTGTAATGTGTTTTATGTATTGTATGTAGGTATATGTATTTGTTGCTGAGACTCTCAGACACCTGTTGTTATTGCGCAAGTCCATGTTTAATTGCGGCAACGTGCTTTGCAATTGGGAATATCTATTGCGCATGTCCATGCTTGAATTGAGGCAGTATGCCTTTAAACCGGGACTATTTATAGGTGGACATTGCCTGACTGAGGCACTACTTTTTTCACCCCTGAGGAAGGAAGTGCAGTCTTCCGAAATGCGTAGGGTGGTCTACGTGTGCATTGCTGTTGCTACAGTACTTTCCACACTCATACTATCATTTCCACGGACCATCTCCAGCCATTGTGCTGTTTACGGATGTTTTACCCCTGAGTTGGACATTGATGCTTCCGCAGGCTTGTTGCTGCCTGCGCCCTGTGTTGCTGGTGCGCACATGGTGACGCTGGTTCCTGCGATACACTGTCCGGTTCGTCTGCCTAGCAGAGGTCTGTGTTGTGGAAGGAGAAGAGGGTCCCCCTCTGAAGCCCTAGCTGATCGTGCGGGATGCCTTGGAGCGGATACCTGACACCACGAGAGGGGATACTCTCAGATTTATCTACTGCCTTCTACCTATCTATGTCTGGTAAGCGGCCAGCATTATCAGTGTTGGATTGCACATATGACCTATTCTTTTTAGTGTTTTAATTTTATATTGGTATATTAAATGGTTTTTATTTAATCAGTCAGTTGATTGTCTCAGCATTCGTTGTCCTGTATGTGTTAGTGTTATTGAATGTTTTCAGTTACTGTATTACACTATGTTTTTTTTATATTATTCTTTACATGATTGATCGTCTTCATGAGGAGAGCCAAGTGGACACCATCTTCTATCTGGTTGTATACCCCCTTTTTTATACTTTGCTATAGGGCCAACCGCCACATATATAACCTTTCTTGTTTGCTCTTTATCTGACCCAGGGTGTCATAGTTATATCATAGGCTGCTGGCCATTCTATAGTAGCTTTCTATTAGCGCTGCCTTTTTGTTGTTTAGTGTTTTGGATCCCTTTTAGAGGCTAGCTGCTTTTACACACATTATGTCTCAACTGTTTGCCCTTAGGGCAAACAGAAACATTGATATTAATAAAATATTCTCAAATGATGATACACATGTTCAAACCCATGCTGTTTCAGATAACATGTATGAATTAGCTGATAAACTTGAAACATTGTTATTAAGTGAAACTAAACAGCTATGGGATGCGATCACTTTGGAAAAGTATATTGAGCAGAACAGAATACCCCGGGGCTTAAGAATTTTTAAGCCACCCACCACTGATTTTCAAAGCGAAGATTTTATTTTAGAGTGGAATCGTTTGCTTGACAATTGCTCCTTTGAGCTTATGCGGTTATTGATTTCAAAACGCAAAGCAGTTCTCCAGAAATTAGATGACGAGATTAATGCTATGAAGGAGCAATTTGTCAAATTTCAAAACACTAGTGAATTATCAGTGGTGGAAGATAGGATTAAGACCAGGATGGACAGTATGCAAAAGGATATTATTGGTCGTAAACAGAGTAAGTTCCAAAGGGATAGGATTGACTGTTATAGGAGCTGGAAGAAAAAAAACATCAACATTTAAAGAGAAATATAAAGATCAAAAAGTCGATACTCCCAAGGACTACTCTCATAAAATATCCAGCTATTCTAAAAAACAGGCTTCTGATACTAAAGATAAAGCCTCCTATCCGGTACAATTCATCACCCCTAAACCTAAAAGGAGTGAAACACGACCTAAATCCCACCGGGATGATATTGCCAATCCCAAACCCTCTACATCTGTTTCTAACACTACACACCTAGATAAGGAAATTGATTCTATATTCGAACAATACCAATAAAGTAATAAATACCAACCGTTGGTGGATTTCGAACTGGAACAACAAATATCCACTAATAGTCGTGATGATAAACCGATTTTTTCTTTTTTAGATAGGAGAAAGACCAGGGATCAGCAGAACGCCAGGGAAGTGATCAAAGATCTACTAGGGAAAGAGGGAACATCGAGAGACAGAAAAAGAAAAAGTACAGTAGAGGAACAAGAGGAGGTAGCAAGACAGGGAAAAGTACACAGACGGTAAAATCTAATTATACAAACATATTTAATATTAGTCAACATTCTATTACAGACAAGGAGAAAGAGGTTCTCTCCAAAGGTCTGTCCTTTTCACCAATGGTAGGCCCCAGTAGCTTCCAGTTATATGTGGATGTACAGCGTTTTGTCAGGAAACTGTGCCTGAAAAAATACTTCGCCATGGATGCAGTATCCAGACAGGACTCAAGTGCTAATTTGTCCATTAGTGCAGTGTCTGGCCCAACTTCCAAATTTAAAAACCCCTCCACTTTTTTTCCAAAGTATATGAGTGGTCCTTTTATTAGCACGTTTGCCCAGATGGTCACGGATGACTTAGAGTCACAGAGCAGAAACTTTAAAATCAAAAAACATAATTTAAGTATAGAAGAAAAGGGTCTTTTGAAAGCACTTGGAGAAAGTGACACTATTGTGATTAAACCTGCAGACAAGGGGGTGGGGGGCTTGGTAATTATGGACAAGAGTTTTTATGTCCAAGAATCATTACGCATTCTTGAAAACAGGTCCACTTACCAGCCCCTCCCCACTAATCCCACGGTCAAGTTTCAACAAAAACTTATGGAATTTTTGAACGAAGGCTTGGATCAACAAGTTATAACCAAGCAAGAGTTTGATTTCCTTTATAATAAATATCCGTTCACCCCTATTTTTTACATTATTCTCAAAATACACAAAGATTTAAATTAACCCCTGGGACGTCCGATCGTATCCGGCATTCAGTCACTTACCTCCCACTTATCAGAATTCATAGATTATCACTTACTGTACAGCCATATGTTACTCAGCTTCCATCTTATTTAAGAGACACGACCCACATACTGCAGACCCTCAGGGACATCCAGTGGCAACAACAGTTTTTTTTAAGTTACAGCAGATGTGTCCTCATTGTATACAGTTATTGACCACGTTCAGGGTTGTGAGGCTATTGGCCAGGTTCTGGACGGCGATCCTTTGATTTCAGACACATTCAAATCCTTTTTAGTCACTGGTATTAAGTTTATTTTGTCACACAATTATTTTAATTTTAATGGACCTTATTATTTACAGACATGTGGCACCGACATGGGTACTAAGTTCGCTCATAGTTATGCCAATCTTTTCATGGGTAGCTGCGAGGACAAATTAATTTGGTCTGGCTGCCCCTATGGAGCGAACTTGGTCCTATGGCGGCGCTACATCGATGACATCTTTTTTATTTGGTCAGGCACTTCACAAGAGTTGTTATCATTTCAGGAATTTATGAATAATAATTTGTTTAATTTAAAATTCACCTTCACTTCTAGTAACACCTCTATTGAATTTTTAGATTTATGTATATATATATAGAAAATAATAAACTGCACACTAAAACTTTTTTAAAACCGTCCAAGCCAATAATTATTTACATGCCAGTAGCCATCACAACCCTGCGTGGATCAATAACATACCGAAGGGCCAATTCATTAGGTTAAAACGGAATAGTTCATCCCATAATGTTTTTCAGGCACAAGCACAAGATTTAAAAAATAAATTTATTGAAAGGAAATATCCATTACACAATCTGGATCAGACTATATTAGAGGTTGAATTGCTAGATAGGGATACTCTGCTTCAGTACAAAAAGAAAACTGAAACAATAGCGAAAATTCCATTTATTACGCAATACAACTCAATGGCCCCCAGTATAAAGAAAATTTTGTATAAACATTGGCCAATCCTTATGAAAGACACAGATCTAGCTAATATTCTACCTAATAAACCAAACATTGTGTTTACAAAGGCACCGAACATAGGACAGCAATTGGCACCTAGCTGTCCGCTTATGCGGAAGAAAATACATAATAGTTTTGGCCTCAAAGGCTACTTTATTTGTAACACCTGCACAGCATGTAAGTATAGTCTTAAAAGAACTTCATTTTCCTCCACGGTCACTTCAAAAACATACAACATTAAACAACACATCACATGTAACAGCATGCATGTCATTTATCTTTTGGAATGTCCCTGCGGTCTGCAGTATGTGGGTATGACCACAAGATCCATTAAACGCCGTTTATATGAGCATGTTTATAACATCACTAAAGGTTTGGTCACTCATAGTGTGTCGAACCACTTTCTCCAGGTGCATGGCAAGGACCCTACAAGATTAAAATGTTTAGCCATAGAGGCACTTGTACCAAATTGGCGGGGTGGCAATGTCAGCAGCCTCCTAGGTAGAAAAGAGTCATTTTGGATATATGAGCTCCAGACGCTCGCACCCCTGGGTCTCAATATCGAATTCGATCTCAAATCATTTCTTGTTAATAAATAAAAAGTTTTTGCAAGGTAGATGATTCTCTGTCATCCTTTTTGGACCATTGTAGTTTTGCATATTGATTATTAATGCACATATCACATACGTTAGACACTGGGAAGTGGGTTTTCACATGGTTACATTAAGGTTATGAAATTATACACTTAATACTTAATAGATTATTATTATAATCCCTAAAGGAATTTTTTCATTATATATATTTTTTTTTTATTTTTTATTTTTTATTAATCCCAATTTGGTTGTTGTTGGGCCGGATACTGCACATATGGTCAAAAACCATACCAAGATATTATGTCATTCATCCACATGTGGGCTGAGATGGTTCTATGAAACCGTGAGCTCTGTTTTACCATTTGCATACTGTCCTTCCTGCATCTGCCTAATATTTATGCTCTATTTCTACTGGTTGTCTATCAGTTTGGTGCCACGTATTGTTAAGCATACAGCACATCCTGGAAGTCCCAAAATGTTAAACACAGTCTGATGGCGTTGGTAGACCTTTTTTATGCTTGTATATAATTTTCTGCATTGTTTAGTGTAAATATATACAATAGGGGAAGTTATCATCAAGCCCTTCTTGACATTTATTATAAATCATGTTGTTATTTGTAATGTGTTTTATGTATTGTATGTAGGTATATGTTTTTGTTGCTGAGACTCTCAGACACCTGTTGTTATTGCGCAAGTCCATGTTTAATTGATTCAATGTGCTTTGCAATTGGGAATATCTATTGCGCATGTTCATGCTTGAATTGAGGCAGTATGCCTTTAAACCGGAACTATTTATAGGTGGACATTGCCTTACTGAGGCACTACTTTTTTCACCCCTGAGGAAGGAAGCGCAGTTTTCCGAAATGCGTAGGGTGGTCTACGTGTGCATTGCTGTTGCTACAGTACTTTCCACACTCATACTATCATTTCCACGGACCATCTCCAGCCATTGTGCTATTTACGGATGTTTTACCCCTGAGTTGGACATTGATGCTTCCGCAGGCTTGTTGCTGCCTGCGCCCTGTGTTGCTGGTGCGCACGTGGTGACGCTGGTTCCTGCGATACACTGTCCGGTTCGTCTGCCTAGCAGAGGTCTGTGTTGTGGAAGGAGAAGAGGGTCCCCCTCTGAAGCCCTAGCTGATCGTGCGGGATGCCTGGGAGCGGATACCTGACACCACGAGAGGGGATACTCTCAGACTTATCCACTGCCTTCTACCTATCTATGTCTGGTAAGCGGCCAGCATTATCAGTGTTGGATTGCACATGTGACCTATTCTTTTTAGTGTTTTAATTTTATATTGTTAACTTAAATGTTTTTTATTTAATCAGTCAGTTGATTGTCTCAGCATTCGTTGTCCTGTATGTGTTAGTGTTATTGCATGTTTTCAGTTACTGTATTACACTATGTTTGTTTTTATATTATTCTTTACATGATTGATCATCTTCATGAGGAGAGCCCAGTGGACACCATCTTCTATCTGGTTGTATACCCCCTTTTTTTATACTTTGCTATAGGGCCAAGCGCCACAGATATAACCTTTCTTGTTTGCTCATTCCCGCAATGTTATACATTGGAGGGGATGTGTTCTCTACCTGTCTTCTGG
>NC_134484.1:83290633-83335633 GCF_040206685.1 Ascaphus truei
TAATTTGTAGAAAAGGGGGACATATACAAACAAGGGGCACTCAGCCCTCAACCTTCAGCGTTTTTTTTCTCTATTAGTACACTAAACATTGTAAACACTGTCACTTTAAGAACAAAAGAAATCATAAAAGGAAACATCTACTCCTGTCAGGAGTCTAACTTATGCATGTCCCTATCTGCAATATTGGCTGACTAAGCCCGTTACCAACTTTAAATAACACACAGGTATTATAACATTGAGTCCTTAACTGTGAGATGAGGACAGCATCCCATTAGGTCCTCAGATGCTGCAACACATGGGGGTGCCATTTACCCAAAACTGGATACTGGGGAGCAGCAGTTTTCCTCCCAGCCTCCAGGCTCTGAGAGAGACTGGAGCAGCAAACCTCATTGCAATATATTTAATTAGTTCTTTAATTAGGAGAGCAGGTGAGGGTAACCAGAATCATTGTAAAGTCTGGTATTGATTTCCAATCCACCAGCCTTAGTGACTGTGAATCTGTGGAGCGGATCACTTCCATACTAAGTCAGCACATCCCTTGCTCAGGCAGTTCAGACTTTGTAATTTCATTTTGCAGTTGAGTGGTTTCCCCAGCTCTCACTCTACCCTTATCTTCATGGGCATTAGTTTCTGTATGATACAGACGCTTGGCTGGGCCAATACCTTTTCTTGTAGTGGAGACACTTGTGCATTACTGTTCTGCACAGCTTCCTTTTGTCTTAACTCCACCGCTATCTTTTTAATGTACTGCTTCTGTGACCCAAGTGTCTTAGGTTTTTAACCTTTTTCTGCAACTTCATCTGAGGAACCTCCTGCTGGGCAGGAGTAGAGTCCAACGTAACAACAAGCTCAGTCTTCAGAGCCTCGAGTTACTCACCCAGGTCACACTTTTGTTTCTATGCCATCTTGCGGCCAGCACGCTCAGACTCCAGGTCCTTCCTCAGGTCTTGAAGCTGTCCTTCTGTATTTCTTTTTCTGCTCAGTGCAGCTGCTAGTTCAGCTACTTTGGAGTTAAGTCGCGATTCCCCATATATCAGCAGATTCAGAGCAAGGTTAAACTCTATTTCCTTTTGTCTATTCTTGACGTTCAGCTGCCGGTGCTCCTCCCAGACATTGTCCAGTTCCAGCTGCAGCTGGTCCCTCTCATTGGCCGTGTGATCCAGCAGCTTGCGGGTATCGGCCATCTCGGTTTCATAGCGCAATGTCAGGCAGGTCACCTGACGGACACCTCCTCCCTCCGGCGAGCTGTTTCTTGCGCTCAGCAATCTGCATCTGCAGCTCTTCAATTTCATCCTGCAAGTGCCCTCTCGGGGCCTTCACCTCTTCCCGTAGCTTGTTCTTGGTGTTCACCAGAGCCTCCTTCATATTTTGGAGCTCTGCAGTTTTTGTCGCTAGGATCTATGCTGCTTCTGTCTGCCACGCCTCTTTCTCCTGGGTGTACTGACTTTCGGGTATGAAGCAGCCTCCTCCTTATCCATCTCTTGCTCTATTTTCTGGGTCTTCTCGTGCTCCCTATGATACAGAGTCACCTGGCCTCTAATCTCCACCTCAAGCGATGCTCTTGTGATGCTCAGCATGATCTTCTGCTGCTCATGCTGTTCTATGGGGACATACTGTGTACTCTGACGCTCCTGTAGCACTTGCACTTTGTGAGAAGCCTGGAAACTTTCTTTCTGGAGCATTCGCCGCATCTCCTCAACATCTGCCTGTTTCACCTTGGCCTCTTGCAGACGCACATGCAGCTCTGGCTACGCAGTTTATGCTCTGCTTGTGTACGCTGCTCCAGGGAGACACGCTCTTTATGCTGCCTTCTTTCTGCACTCTCCAGTGCTTCCTGCACTTCAAAACTTTCTTGTGTAAATTCTCTCTTTACCTTACCAAGCTCTGCTTGGAGCGCGCAACCCTCTTGCTGAGAAACGTCTAACTCTGTGATGAGGTATTCAACATATTTTTGGGACATCTCATTGAACAGTTTCCAGTCAGCACTCGTTTTCACTGATTCGCTTGGCTTTCTGTTTATGGCGGTAGAGGTAGCCTTTGTCAACCCAAGGATAGTCATTATTCCTGTGACGATTGCGCCAAGCACTCTGGGATATAACTCATCTCTGGTCTTTTCTGACCATTACCTTCCTGAATACACGGGGTAACATTTTTCTGGAGTTTCTGCTAATAATGGAGAATGTCCTTTTCACTGGGTCCCGTAGAAGTCCTCATCCTCCTCATCATAATCATTGTATGGCCTGAAGGGACACTGTTTTGCATGATTATGTACACTAACATTTCATGCCGGCCATTTAAAAAACCCGGCAGGGAAAACTTGACACTCAGCACTTTGCTTATTGTGTTATCTTTACACAGCAATCCTGTCTTACCCGATGGGGCAGACTTTACACTCGGCACTTGCTAGATGCAATTTTCACTTTTTTTTCACTTTTTCAAGTCCAAATTCCTATGCTGGAACTACACGCAAAAAAGAGTACCAGGACGTTTGGTACTATCTCCCAGTCAAGGGATTTAGGTATCTCCAGAGCAGATACAGCGGTGGCAGTTGGAACTACTGTACCTGACGATTGGAGTTCCAGGACATTTTGGCTGAGTTCCGGTCAACTACAAACTTTGTTATATGGACTGTAGAAGATAGGAAAGGCTAGATTTTTTCACCCAGACCACCAGTAAGTGTGTCTTTTTCTTGTATATTGTAATTCATTGTGTATGTCTGTTTCAAGGAATAAATGACAATTTATTTTGCCTTCTTGTTTTGCTCAATGTTATGATCTCGGTTTAAAAGGTTTAAATGCTCGGTCTCCCGTGACACTTTAATCCTTTTTTTATTGCTCCTTATAAAACACGAAATTTATAGTGAAACATTTTTCTATAACTTTGTTTGCCAACATCATATACTGTATGATATTTGAAATATTTAAAAGAATGTTCAAGCTACATTGCACACATGTAAATCAAAATATTAACCAAAAATTCACCCATTAAACACACATTTTGTTACAACGTCTTTTATTATGAAATAAATGAAGAAATGTACAGTAGAGTATCATGATATTGTGAAAGCATGTGGAAATAATTGGAATAACATTAGGATGACTACAGTACATTAATATAAAAAAATCCACACTGAATTGAAAAGTTAACTTAATTTGCTGAACGGAAATTGTATTACGATACTTTCTATTATGCACAACAGGAGAGATAATTATTTTATCTTTTTATTAAATTGAAACAAATATATGGAGATCCAGTTTCACTGAGGAAATGTCAAAATAATATTTTTATTCAGCCATGACTTGTTTTATGCATTGAATATACTTTATGAAAGGAACATGAGAAATAAGTGCTCAACAAAGCTATTTATTGAAAAATAAAACACTGAAAAATTATAAAAAAAATAGTGAGCTGCTTTATCAATAGAGGGTCAAGCAGTAAGGACAGCCCACACACCCTCCTGTAAGGGATCGGGGGACACGCGCCGTACAGCGGGTCCCCTTCACCCGGCTCCCAGCAATGCTGCGTGGCCCAGGCCCCCTCCCCGTCGGCTCCTTGCCTGCTCTGGACGGGCGCCGCTCCTGTTCTCCGCGGCGCATGCCGCCGCTGCCCATATGCTGCTGGGGCGCGCGCGCAGGACTGTTACATGGCGCAAGCGCGCACCCGTTCTCTTCTACACTCCTCCTGCAGCCTGGGCTCCACCTCCCATCAACTGGTGAACATCACACTAGACATCTAACTAGACATAACCTATCCCTGGCTCAGCTCAGTCAAGCCCCCGCTCCACCTCTTGCTCCCATTGGTTCTCCCACATATATAGTTCCTGTTTGCCCTCTCCTTCCTCGCTCTGCATAGTTTTCTTGTGGCTCTAGTAGTACGGAGGTCTATGCCTTGCTCTCTTGTGTTTTGCAGCTCACGCGCCAGTCCCTGCCCTCATTTGATACCCTTGGATTTGATCTCGGCTCTCGTTAGACTTCGTGTACCTCTCTACCCCCTGTACTCGGCTTTCGACCTCACTACACTGCTCTCTCCTGCCCTGGACCTACGGCTTTTGGATCAATACCTTCAGACCACTAGCGCCCCGGACGTGGCAAGTATCTGGCTAACCCTTTTCTCACCAGACCCAGCAACGCATCTTACCACACTCCGGGCACGCCCTCACTTCTGTGGGTGCGTGTTATACCCTTACCCACCTCAGTACTCTGCCTGGTCAGGTCTGTGGGCAGTCAAACGTTACATTATGCAGAGCCCACCAAATGCAGACCCCCTGAGGTGGGCCAAGGTGTGTCCATGGAACACTGGCAATTTCTGAGCAATCAATTAACTGCCGTGCACAGCAGCTTTCTAACCTCTCCCTGCAGACCAGCAAGCAGCACCGGCACCTCCTGCTCTGGTACCTATGGGCACCTCAGAGCCACGCATTCCATCACCCAACCGGTATTCCGGAGATCCCTCACATGCCGGGGATTCCAGAACCAGTGTGACGTCCAGTTCGAGATGTCCCCGTCTCGGTTCCCCACAGATCGCTCCAAGGTGGCCTATATCTACACCTTGCTGACGGGCAATGCTCTCGCTTGGGCATCTCCTCTCTGGGAGAACAGACCAACGCAAGATTTCCCTAGATTTCGGTGACAATTCCAGCAAGTCTTTGATACGCCAGCCTGTCAAGGGACTGCCGCTTCATCCTTGTTTCATCTCTCCCAGGGTCGCAGGTCGGCTGCAAGATATGCAGTGGAGTTCCGCACAATCACTGCGGAGACTCGTTGGAACGATGAAGCTCTTTCCACGGCATACTGGCAGAGCTTGGCCGATTCCCTCAAGGACGATGTAGCAGCTCATGATCGTCCCTCTTCTTTGGAGGATCTCATTACCCTCAGCATCTGGGAGGACCACCACATTCAAGAGAGATGCCAGGAACTCCAGCGTCCCCGATTTATTCCACCCACGGCTGCTCCTCCTAGGTCTCCTTCCTTGGCCCTTCTGGCATTGAATGCCCCTGAACCAATGCAAATCGGTAGTCAACAGCTCCGGTCTGGTGAGAGAACGCGCCACCGAAATGAGGGCCTCTGCTTCTATTGCGGTTCTCGGATCACCAAGTACGTCACTGCCGCCTGAGACCGGGAAACGAGAACGCCCAGTGAAGTTTGAGGGGCTTTCCCTGGGTACCATCTCTCCTTGCCCCTCTCCCCCCGAAGAACTCCCGAAGAGAATTATTTTGCCTATAACCCTTGAGGGTCCCAATGTCCGGGTAGCGGTCACAGCATTCATCGACTCCGGGTCTGGTGGCAACTTCCTGGATCATGACTATGCATGCAATAATCGGATTCCGTTAGTCAAGAAGAGAGTACCATCAGCCTTGAGGCTATTAATGGAAGACCCCTCCAACCAGCATTCATCATCTGGGAGTCTGTTCCTCTCACACTCTCCACTGCGGACGGTCACACTGAGGTCATCATCTTCGATGTTTTCCATTCAACCACAGTCCAGGTCATTCTGGGATTACCTTGGCTCCAACTTCACAATCCATGTGTCGATTGGACGGACAAATTGCCGATTCAGTGGGGCTCTACCGTGAAGGAGGCTGCCGTACTCCCCGTTACTATGCTCACTGGCCTCGACACTTCGATACCACCTCTCTCCACTCTTCCAGAAGTTTACCGGGATTTTTTGGATGTCTTTAACAAAACCAAGGCTGAGGTTCTGCCGCCTCATCGTTCAAATGACTGCCCTATAGAATTAATTCCTTGAACCACACTCCCTAAGTCTAAATCTTACCCCCTCTCCGTGCCTGAGACCGAGGATATGACTACCTACAGTGGCGGTCGCCTTTAGCCTAAATCGGCAGGATCCGCGGCTCTCTGATAATCTCGGTCAGATGTGTTGTTTTTTTTGGTCCAGAGTGAATTGCGTTATTTTAGCACTCGTGATATTAGCATTTTATTCTCGCTGTCTGCAATACTGCAATGCCGTCTAAAAACTCAGGGGGAGTTCGCGAGCTGTTTTCTTGGAAGTCTAATAACTTCGCAGTTCAACCTACGTCAGTACACAGTTTGCGTGTGCGCGCGCAGTAATTGTAAATTTGCATATTTACAGTATACATGCATTTGCAGTGCTGTACTGTACAGTATGTCTCATTTGAAAATTGTTGAAACGCATAGGCGTGTACAGTACTGTAACAGTGTCACATTTCAGCATATACAGCGCTCTCCCCTCACTCGGACACACAGGATAATTTACTGCACTGCAGCGTATTTCAACTTCTTATCTTATATACAGTGCAGTACCATTCCTTTGAACCTGTGTCTTTCTGGTTTCAATCACATTACTGCTTGACAGCAGATGATTACTGCGCATGCACCTGTAACTTCACCCACCACTGCTTGCTTGAGTGAGTGACCAAAAAAAATGTATTCTAATTTTTTTATTGTTATTTTCTCCACAAGCCTGCAAAACCCATCTTGATATTACGATATTCAATCTGTGCTGTTGCTTTTGACTGCGACCCTGTGCGATTGACTGCAAATGGTTGATTTGTGTGCTTTTTATGTACTGTATTTGGGGGTGTAGGGATCAAATTATTATGATGAACTGCCTTTTGAAATTGTCATTTCTTTGAACTGCTGCACAGCTAATCCTTCATGCAGCCCCATCCCCCACGCACACACACAAGGCTCACTCAAGGATTTGAAACTCTTATCAACAGACACCTCCACAGAGTCATTCATTTTCTGAAGCTTGTCATTGTGTTTTTAATCCGTCCCTAGCCGAGCGTCACCTCACTGCGCCTGCGTGTAATCCTCTTTGAGATGGGAGCTAGATGATTACTGCGCAT
The DNA here is from genome assembly GCF_040206685.1 of Ascaphus truei. NCBI lineage: Eukaryota > Metazoa > Chordata > Amphibia > Anura > Ascaphidae > Ascaphus > Ascaphus truei. Next base: position 83,297,463 of record NC_134484.1, read on the forward strand.
GACTCACCCAACACCCCCCCTCCAACCCTTTGAGGCTTTGTTTGCGGTAACGCTTTGGAAAAATCCTTTCTCGATTTTGATATGTAAATCTGATTTGCACAGCACTGTGAGAATTGAGAGTTAAAAAAAACATTAACTGATTCATGTTGTTTTGTCATTCATTCTTTTTCTTTGGTGTACTATAGGTGTGGGGGGGGGTTGTTGTCAATGATTATGATTAGCATGAATGTAAATAAATATTTATTTTATCAGGAACCAAAAAATACAAATATAAAAATAATCATGAATTATACATAATGCAGTCTTTATTAAGTTCTTCTGTCAGATGGAAATTGAGGGCCAGTGGATAAACATGAATAATGCACATTGATAATAATATTATTTAATAATATATAATTTATAATATATATATGAGTAATATAATTTTTCCGTCTTTATCTTCTTCCTCATTCTGTTTACAGTACAGTAGTTCATTGAGAGAGGAGAGGTTTTGTGTACATCATTACTGCTGTTTAGATACTGTACACTTGACTGTACAAACAGTTCAGACTGTACACAACACCCCCGCTCTCCCCAGTCCTTCCTTTTTTCCTGAAAACAAAAAATTAGTGCAGTTATGTGCGTACTGTATTATGGCATTGTGTGATGTGAAGCACTAGATGGCTGGTGCTGCTCTCTCTGGAAAGAAAAAAATTGAGCAGTAACTGTACTGTAGGTGCATACTGTATTATGACATTATGGCATTGTGTATGCAGTTAGTACTGTCAAACTAGTCTATACTGGAACTACTGTATACTCTGACTACTAGGAAAGAAAAAATCTGTGCCATACTTACCTGTATCATACTGTACTTACAATACTACAGTACAGTACTATACTACCTTCCTGATGCTTGCCCATTACGAGCGATCACAATGGGCAACACAGTCGCAATATGGTAAATATATTTATTGCATCGTTCCATGGTGAGTACATCGTTCCAAAAACTCAGTATGCCTTTCGCCAACTCATCCTTTTTGGAGGGTTTCATGACTTTTCGGATATAGGCCTTCAGCTGAAGCCATGCCATTTCGATCGGATTGAAGTCTGGCGATCTGTCATTGGAAAAAAAGGACAATTAGTTTAAAAGATACAGTACACAGTAAAAATAGTGGGGAAAAAAGAGACACGGTTACCGCACTTACTCCGCTGGCATCTTCACCCAGTTGATACCGCGCTCAAGGATATGCACTGTTGACGCGGTGTGCTTCGGATCATTGTCCTGGTAGAAACGGTGACCATCCGGGAACTCGCGTGTGATGTATTCCACAATCTCAGGCACAATTTTGTCTTGGAAGAAAGCTTTATTCATGATTCCTATAACAAGAAAAGAAAAGTGCTCAAAAAACTGCACACTAGTACAGTACAGTGCATAAGACTACATTATATTTGATATATTTTACCTTCAAAGATGACAATGCATCCTGGTCCACGCCTAGAGATGGCACACCACACATGCATCTTCACTGGGTGTTTTGACCGGGGCTTCATAGATATGCGACCTTTTTTGTGGAATGCAAAGGTGGCACATTTCTCCAGCGATACTGTAGACTCGTTGGTGAAGATGCAATCCTGGAAAGTTTCCCCACTGTCGATCCATGCCTGGGCCTGGACCACTCTTTTGATTTTGTTAACGTCCCTTATCATGGGGTATGGTCTGTAATGACAAGGAATAATTAATTTTAGAGGTACAGTACAGTTTCTTAAACAACACTTTTACCTCCTGTATTGTCCTGTACTAACCTCACACGTCCATATTTCCATCCAATTCTGCGACTCATCTTCTTTATGCTGATCTTGGATACAGTGAGATTGTGATTTTCCTGCAGAGTGTATTTGACCCTTAATCATTCTCCTCACTTATTTTGTCGACCAGAAGAGTTGTCTCCCTACAATGTACAGAAAAACAACAATCCGGTAAGTTACAGTGCATTAGGCCACAAGCACAGTACATCATATGCAGTAAAAATAGTATACAGTGAGATATTGTTCTATTAATATGCAGCAATATAAACAATATACAGTACAGTATATACTGTTGCTATATAAATATGCCGACATAACTATAAAATTAGATACAGTAGATCTACAGTACACAATATATTGTTCTATTAATATGCAGCAATATAAAAAATATACATATACCATTGCTATACTGTATAAATATACCGAAATAACTATAAAATTAGATACAGTAGATCTACAGTACACAATATATTGTTCTATTAATATGCAGCAATATAAAAAATATACATATACCGTTGCTATACTGTATAAATATACCGAAATAACTATAAAATTAGATACAGTAGATCTACAGTACACTAGTAGATCTACAGTACAATATTTTATAAAAAAATAAATACATTTAGTTATATAAATATACTTACGCGTTAGTTACCATTGGTGTCCTTTTGCGTTCTCTGGTTTTTCCGTGTGCATGAAAGCTCACGGTGGTTGCTGGCACAACGAGGCCAGAAGTAGCTAACCAGCGTTGGATATCAGCAATTCGGTGTCCGCTCGTGTACATCTCCTTAATTCGCATGCTGAGATCCTTTGAAATCTTTTTAACAGGCATTGCTGCGAGTAGAAAGAAATACAAACACAAGAATGTATATTCGATGTTTAGTCGATGTGTATTCAATGTGCAGTGAATCCACAAAATGGATGGTGTATTTATACGTTAATGACTCACATTAGAGTACGCCCACTTTCAACACCTGCACCTCGTCGCCATGCATAAAAGGTTACACACTTTGCATAGCCCACCAATTGATGATCTTTATCTGAACTTGCCCTTGTCCAAATACTGCATTGTGCCATCTGCTTCCATGGATCAACCCTGATTCTATCGGCGCAGGAAGCCACTCACCTCTGCTGTGCCTATCACACAGAAAAAGCGAAAGGCGGCAGCCATTTCCACGCCAAGGCCAAAGCGACAGGCTAAGGCCAATAAAGAAAACCTTCTGCTTACTCCAAAGGCTAATGGTTTTAATAGACGTCAGCCTTATTATGTCAGGAAGAAATACGGTGATGTACACTCAACGCAAAACAAATGGCAGCCAACCCATCGAACCCGCAGACCACTTCCTCCAATACGCTTCGACGACTCTGCCGCTGCTCTCCCGGATATCTTCAGCCCATCTTCTCCACTACTCATCCTTGACGCTGCCGCCGCCCTCCCGGAAACCCACAGGCCATCTTCGCCACTGCTCTTCGACGCCGCTGCCGCTGGTGCCTCTGAAATCCACGGGTCACTTTCTCCTTTGCGCTTAGACGACTCTGCCGTTTCTCGCCCGGAAATCCAGAGGTCACTTTCTCCATCCCTCTTCGATGATGCTGCCGCTTCTCCTCTCCCGGATATCCACAGGTCACCTCCACCCTTCTTCGACGATGCTGCCGCTTCTCTCCATGGAAACCCCATCTCATCCTCCGTAGCACCCATCCACCCAGATGTCCACAGCACGCCATGCACAAGAAGCAGCTCGTTAGACCAGATGCTGAATGGGATAAGTGTGGATATCCCCGGGAACTCTATTGTGCTAGCAAAGATAGATCTGCTTCTGGATACCATGCTAAATATGGATCAACGGATGCTAAATATGGATCAATGGATGGAGAAGATGGATCGACAGATGGAGAAGATAGAGACTGACATAGCGGGGATACATAATTTGCTCGGCATTCATGTCCCTGTATCCCCGACGCCGGAGCAGGAGGGTGGCATGGATGTGATTAATGGGAGCATCGACCACCTTCCATCACCAAGCGCACCCCCTCCACCAGAAGAATTTGTGTACATGTATGCCATTGACGAGGATAACATGACAACCCCATCAAGACCACACCAGGAGACAACACGGCGACCAAGACAGGAGGAAAGCTTCTTCCCAGACAATCTACCCTCGCCCGCTGCCACAAGCACACCCGCTCACAGAAGAACACCCGCTTCCAGAACCAAACCTAAATTCGCTTGCATTGATATGGTGCCCGACATCATCCTGAGCGATATGCCATCGCACTTAGGGAGAAGTATAGGGTGATGAGTGCTGGTGTACCCCACAAGTATGTGAAAGGGGTTTAAACCAAACGTGGCGCTCTATACATTAAAGTGTGGGGGAATATTGGAGGAATATGAATTCCAATTCCTGAATGTAGAGGACCCAATATTCCCCGTCTTCTATTTCCTACCTAAGATACATAAAGATCTTATGCATCCCCCCGGAAGACCAATCATCTCCGGTATCGGATCATTGACGGCGAATTTATCGGAGTTTGTAGATAGCTATCTACAAGAGATTGTTAAAAAACAGAAATCATATCTGAAAGATACTACTGATGTAATCCTACTGCTAAAAGATATCCAATGGCAAGACAACTATATACTGGTCACTACCGATGTGACAGCTCTGTACACATCAATCAAACATGATGATGGATGCAGAGCCGTTAGGTTATTTCTGGAAAAGGAGGGAATTATTCCCAACACACTAATAGAATTTCTAATTAAATGTATTGAATTTGTTCTCAATAGGAACTTCTTCTGGTTCTGCGATGATTTCTTTCTATGACTGTGTGGGACCGCCATGGGGACCAAATTTGCGCCCAGTTACGCCAATCTCCTTATGGCAATGTGGGAAGACCAATATATATGGTCTTGGATGGGTCTGGACGCAAATTTGGTCACATGGCGGAGATATATAGATGACATCCTTTTCGTGTGGAAAGGTACATTAGAGGACCTTAATATATTCCTCCTGTACCTAAATAATAACGAACTCAATCTAAGGTTTACATCCACCTTTAGTGCTTCTTCCGTGAACTTCCTCGACCTTACCATTTATTTAGAAGATAACATCATTAAAACCAAAAACTATTTCAAAGATGTTGATGCCAATAATTACATCTTACAGTCAAGCTGCCATCTTAATAAGTGGATTACAAATATTCCATATGGCCAATATCGACGTCTAAAACGTAATTGTTCAGATAACAATGTGTTTAAGGAACAATCAGTGGTACTGTCGGGGAAGTTCAGGGAAAGACGATATAAGGAGGATGTCATCAAAAATGCTTTGGAAAAAACTGTTAATACATCAAGGGAATCAATGCTGAAACCTTCATTTAAAAGCCCACCCGGCAACGGTGTTCATGTGCCATTCATTACACAATACAACAGGGATGCATATAAGATCAATAACATCCTAAACTCACACTGGTCTATATTGAAGAATGATCCTATTATTGGAAAACATCTACCAGATAGAGTCAAAATGCTGTATAGAAAAGCTCCAAATATTAAAAACTTTGTGGCCCCAAGCACCATGCGGAGACAAAATACATCTAACCATTCTGGCTGGTTAAACCCCCCAAAAGGATTCTTTAGTTGCAAAATGTGCACTGCTTGCCATTTTAGTTCTAAAATCACTTATAGCTTTAAATCGCATGCTACACAAAAAACCTATAACATCAAACAGCATCTCAATTGTAGATCCAACTATGTAATTTATCTCATTGAGTGCGACTGCGGTCTCCAATATATAGGGAAAACTATTCGTCCCCTAAAGACACGCATTTTAGAACATATTGGCAACATTAAAAAGAAACTCACAAAGCATAGTGTTTCAAACCACTTTTTATTAGCGCATGATTCAGACCCCAAGGGGTTAACTTTTAAAGCTATAGAACAAGTCATGCCAAACTGGAGGGGTGGCAACAGACATTCAGCTCTCCTTAAGAGAGAATCATTTTGGATGTTTGAGTTAAAAACCATGTCCCCCTCTGGTTTGAATTTAGAATTCGACATTAAACCATTTTTATAAAATTTGTAAAATTTGTATATTTTACTTTATATGTATTTTTAACTAACTTTCCGTTTCTATTCCCCCAATAGATTATACCTTCAACAACTGTTTATCTATTGATATGTGATTTTATGATAATAGATCTAATTTGTAATATGTCCCTTGAGTGTTTTTTAACGTTTTTAACATTTTTAACAATTTTATTAAATTTGTTTGGACTCTACATATGTTTGATGTAGAGTATTAATATTCTTGCCCCTAAACACAAGTATAGGCGCCAACTACTTTCATTACATATGTATTAATTGTGTCCCTTACTATCTATTAAGTACACCATGTATATGTGTTTAATATTGCTCTTTGCACAATACAAACTGTGCCCTTCTGTTATCCGATCGGAATTTAATGGCCAATCACTCAATCTGCCTTGGCTATCTAAGTTAAGCCTCCACCATACGATCCTTGTTAAATATCTACCTATGAGAGATGAGCCTATAGTATATAAGCTCCTTACATCTAAACAACGGCACTCCTGAAGAAACCGAGAAGGTGAAACGCGTAGAGTGACGTCGTTGCACCAACCGGAACCTCTGGATGCGGGTGTCGTCACTTCCGGCTGCCGGTGAGACGCATTCGTGACACGCACGCCAGCACAGAGGGAGAGCTGAGAGAAGACTCATCCGGTTGCAGAGATTGCAGAGATCCAACACTTGTGATCTAAATGCCTTTTTAAAACATACACCATGTGAGTTTATTGGATTTTATTTACCCATATTAAATGTGTTGTACAGTCTACACTATGTCCAGTATCATCTTATCCTAAGGTCCATTGTGGAGAGTACCGGTCTGGTGACATACCGTTTGCACGGATTGCAGCCATTCCTTAAAGATACCTTTATGTGCCTTTATTCATCTCACGTTTATGAGTATTCTGCGTATACATCTGAGCTAGCAGTTTTTTCACGTCATTGACTTTACAATATTGCACCATAAGCACTTGTTTTTTGTTTCCACATGGTATGCGCTTACTGATGATCCCATTTTTCACGTACCCCACAAGTATGCCTTGTTAATTTTTAAGCACCACGTGTCCTACTTGATGTACTGCGAGTGGGCCTTCAAAGTGAACTACGAAGGAAATCGCGAAAAAAAGGCGCTTCCTGACAATTTAAGAAAGACCATTCTGGATGGATTGCGGCACTTTTTTTCAATTACAGATCCTTTAATGAAAGGCGTTCGAGACTGCATTAATGGCATTTTGCACCATGCAAGGCATCGACCATGGAAGGACAATCTGGTGGGGTAAGCATTTGCATGAGTGTTCAACTGTTGTAAATTTTTGGTAAATGTTTTGTTCCAGTCCCCGAGGGCCGCAAACAGGCCCGGTTTTCAAGGTTGTCCTGAAAACCGGGCCTGTTTTTGGCCCTCGAGGACTGGAGTGGTGCAGGCCTGACTGACTGTTCTGCACACCATCCCACTGTAAATGTTTTGACTTGCTGTTCTTTAATAAAGGAGATGTTGCGTTTTGTATATTTTATGAATAAATAATTTTTTTTAATAACAGGTAAGACCATACTGTTGTGCTGTACTGTACTGTACATGTTTTGACCTGCTGTACTTAAATAAAGGAGATATTGTTGTGTGTTTTAACTTGTATTAATAAAGAAATGTTTTAACTTACTGTACACACAGGACCTGCACAATTCCAGTCCCCGAGGGCCGCAAACAGGCCCGGTTTTCAAAGGTTATCCTGAAAACCGGGCCTGTTTGCGGCCCTCGAGGACTGGAGTTGTGCAGGCCTGACTGATTGCTCTGCCCACCATCCTACTGTAAATGTTTTGACTTGCTGTACTTTAATAAAGGAGATGTATATTTTATGAATAAAGATTTTTTTTAATAACAACATGTGACAGTAAACCATACTGTACTGACTGACTGTAAATGTTTTTACTTTCTGTACATAAATGTTTTCACTAGCAGTAAACCATACACCTGTTGATGTTTTGAATTGCTGTGCACTTAAAATGTTTTTACATTGTACAGAATTTGTAAATAAATGTTTTTGTACTTACTCCACCAATAAAAGAAAATGTTGATTTGTTTAAAATTGTTCCATTGTCTCCTTTGATACTGTAACAAAATACAGTGTTTCTAGAATGTACACTACTGCCCAGGCATACTGTACTTTATACTGTAGGCATGCTCAGTACTGCACATTACAAGAGTATTAAAAAAAATACAAGACACATACTGTAATGTATGTACTTGTATTGAAGACACATACTGTATGTACTGTAATACATGTAGAATAAATGCATACTTTTTATTTTTTCGGGTTTATTATACAGTATACTGTATATAAAAAAGTATTGTATACTGTACGGTTGGAATATATCAGCATACTGTTTCAGGTATTCTATCCTAATCAATAACAACGGCCACTAAATTGTAGACTCCGGTATGTGGTTTTTTAAATCCGATTCAGCAATGTGCAGGCATTGTAACACAAAGCGATATTATCCATCGAAATCACTCCATATGCCGTTTTCTTTTCTGAGGAAAAACAAAAAGAAAAGTTTTACTGTAATGGTCAGTCCCCTAAAGAAGTTCCTAGTCAGTCCCACCAATAATTTTCTCGGGGGGCATCTCCTGTTCACATGCGCATGTGCCTACCGTCGATGCGATGACAAGCATATGCGTTTCAAGAAGGTTCCAATGCGCATGCGCCTAGCGTTCCACCAATTGTTCAGTATCTGCAGTACTGTAGAAGCCGCTCAGCCAATGATATTGCTTACAGGACAATTGCTTGACTTTTGAATTGCACCGATATTGATATTTTCAAAATTAAAAAAAAACAGAATAAAATACGGCAACATTACTCACCATAGAATTTCCCATTCAGCTGGCGCCGGCGCCGGGCCACTGCCAGTCCAGTATTCTTGATCATACACGTTGACAGTTGGCAGTGGGACTACTACACCTGTAGTCAGCTGATGAGGCTGGAAATCGCTTAGGTACATGTAAGCTTGCTCGAAACTGCACGCGAAATCCGGCTCAGGCTGCAGGTATCCGTGCGTGGACAGACAGCAAGGGTTGTCACTGATGGTAGGACCGTTATTGGAAGCTGGTGCTGGTGCTGGCACATTGCTTGCCAGCGACTGACGTTTCTTAATTGGTTTTAACACGACCTTTCGCCTTTTGCCGTCTGCATGATCATAGATACAGGAAAAACCCGGTGATACACACCAATACCGTCCAATAAATTCGGGATCAATACGAAAAAAAATGGATTGCTACATAACTTTTTCCTTATTGCACGTTTCCACACATGAGGAGCTGGCGAAAATTTGTAAAAGTCATAGTTTTCGATAAAATACTGATAAATTTGAACAACTGTTGCCATCTTATTATCTGTTGCATTAATCGCGGCCCATATTAAATACGCGTATGTTCTGGCGGGTTTTTGGAACACGGGCTGCACTTGAACACTCATGGCGGCGGGAACTGACTCTGGAGAATAACAGAAACTGGTGTTTGTCTTTCTTTAATATGAAAAGCCTAAATTGATACATTATTGTAACCTCTTCCTTCAGTACCAAGGCCAATTTACAATATCCCACTGTGGTATCTTTTTTAAACGAAACACCTGCAAGTCGACACATTACTGAAGCGCATGCGCATTACAATACATCTGGCGGACACGCGAAGAATTGCAACCTATTAAATCCGAACCATTCTCAATAAACGCATCAACCGCGCATGAACCGCGCATGAACAACGGCTGAGAATGCAACATGAATGCGCCATGAACCCGGTGAAGTGCGTAGCATTCGAAAAAAAATCCAGGAGAAATGCAGTGATGTTGTAGAATAAAAGGGGCCGCGACAGTATCACACACACAAAACATGGTCTCAAGGGAGTGATACTGTAACTTTTATTACATTTCAAAAGTGTTCCAAGGATTTCATTCTACTGTAATCCTGCACGCTCATCACAGCATTAGACAAAGATGGACTAATTTAGTTGCACGTCCCCCCCAACACCCTAACAAAGCCAAGCAAAAGACATTCGACTTGTCCTCCACACCTCAACAGGCCACGGAACCTTTGTTAAAAAAAGAAAGACACATTATCTTTGAGCCTTTGATTCTTGCTGAGAAATGTCTTTGCCCGATTTAACACGCATGCACATGGGTGATAAGTACTACATTGTGATTTCTCGAGAATGACTTCACTGCCAATGTGAATTTCAAGTCAGAAAAAAAAGGAATATTTCTTTATTTTTCTCTCGCCAAGGGCTTAATAAAGTTCAGTTCATTTATGAAAAGATTATGTGATTCATTTTTTAATATTTTATCAATTTTATCCATTCATAAAATAACTTCCTTTTTATTTCTCTATGAGGTGGTATACTCTAATTATCATGCGCGGGATAAATATTTAACATTCGGAAGAAGAGGCAACGTTGTATTTTTCAATTTAACTTTATTATCGTGTACAAAAAAACATTTAATTTGTTTTAAATACTTTTGTTGTGTGTGTTCATATTTTTAATCTTTAACGTACAATTACACACACTTGAAGTACTGTATGGGAATAAAAGACAGGTTGCATTGCAATTAGATCTTTAAGACAACAACTCGCGATCGCCCACTTGAGTTTCTCGACGGTATTGCAGACAACGTTAAATGCAATTTTCTGCACTCAATCAAAACACTAGTAAACTTGTGTCTTAACGTGGGAAAATTTAAAGAAATCACACACCATGACCAGGTATGCAAAGGAATACAACCCGTGAAATGTTCGGATAATGGCCGTTGCATCTGTATAGTGGCGTATCATGCCCATAAGAGTATGATGTACCACTACGCCAATCAATGGGTAGAGGGTGGGTATAGTGGTCCCGGGGTGGGTTCTTAGGTCTCCTGGGTGGGTAGCGGGGGAGGGTGGGTTAACCCCTTAATTACTATAGCGGTTATTAACCGCTAAGGTGATTAAGGGGCTAGGGGCCATTAGGTTGTATTTTTTCTTGTATTCTTGCTGAGGATATGGATTTGTTGTATGCTGACGAGGACGCCCTTCATGATGGCAGCAGTACATTGAATGTTTTCCGCAACCACAACCCCCCTGCAAGGCCTAAACATGCACCAAGGGCCAAAGACCCCCTTCATCCATCCCCACTACCAACAATAAACATGGCACTGGTAGTTAACCCCTTAATTGCCTTAGCGGTCTTCCTGTAAATGCATGTTTATTGCATGGGATTCATGCTGGGGGCCTCCGATGCTGATATTAATGTGTATGAGCTGTGGATAACACCGGCATCAATCAGATGCCGAAAAAATGCATTTTTTTCTTAGTCCTCTCTCGCCACCTCTCTGCAGGTTCTCACCAGTATCACGACCAACCTTTTCTAGAGCCACGATTAGCCTCAATGGGCCTCGATAAACTAATTGAGGCAACTAGAATTGCACGAGTTCCAGAACCTGCCGATAAGTGGCTTATCAACTGTTATCCAGCGATTTTTTTTTGACGGCTGACATTCATGGCGATTCATGCCTTTATCACCCACTTATCAAGGCTTACTGAAGAGCAGTAGCATTTTGGCCGATAAGTGCTCAATAAGTGGCTTATGAACACTTATAGAATAAGCCCCTTCATGTTACATTTATAACCACACACTGCCTCTTGTCAAAGAAAATATGTAACATAAGACAAGATAAAATAATCTGAAGGAAGATTATGAAGATACATTTCCATCAAAATATTCATGTTTTGTTCAGCCAAGCGTTTTAGACTTAACAAAAAAAAACTGGCTTTAATTGACAGATAACATTATAACTCCAAAGGGAGCTGTAAGATAATTCAGAATAGTTTTATAATAGTCAATAATTTTCATGTTTGAAAAGTACATTTTCAAAAGTTCATTCCGTCCATTATATTTTAGCAAATAGTAAAACTCACACAGTACACATCCATCCTCTTAATATTAAGCATTACTTTTAACTGTAGCTCTTTTAACTGTAGCTCACTGGCTAAAGACCTGCTACTGTACTTTCAGAAATATTCAATAATTCACTATTGTCTTGCAAGGAATATATCTGTAAAGTATTAAAAGCCTGAGGCAAAGTACAAACATCATGTAAACCCATAAGTTCAGTAGATGAAACATAATGACAGAAATCACTCAAAAGTGCATCCATATGTCACACATATCTTTCTGAATCCAGCTACACACTGCTATTTATTGATAATGGTTACTCAAGTAATTAACTATTATGTATCAATAATGGCCTTTACATATTAGTAAAGATACATCTAATGCCCAGATCTACAAGGATTCATTAACTCAGTGTTAATGATGAGAGAAAGACTCTTCTTTGTATATCCAAATTAGCATATACTGTATCTCAGGTATATAAGGTGTTCCTATCCCTCTCTCCCCTCTCCCAGTCTGTTCTCTCTCTATTTTGCATACTATTAACATCCGTTATAGTTAACATAGTGCCTTTTCCGGACAAAAGCAGCATTGAACACTGAATTATTGAGGTTTCAAAATACATGTTAGCAATTAATGAGGCGTTAACTTAGGTCACTGCCTCATTAAGTCTATGATGGAGCTCTGTGTATCTGGACATCAGTGTAAAAAAAATGATAGCCTGGTTCAAATTCCTGGTGTCGGCTCCTTGTGACCTTGGGCAAGTCACTTTATCTCCCTGTGCCTCAGGCACCAAAAACATAGTTTGTAAGCTCTGCGGGGCAGGGACCTGTGTCTGCAAAATGTCTCTGTAAAGCGCTATGTAAAATTAGCAGCGCTATACAAGAACATGTTATTATTATTATTATTATTATTATTATAGTAGTTTAAACTGTTTTTGTTTTTTACAAAGTGCTATGTGACAACTTGACTGGGTATCTTGTTTCAGTCATCTTTAATTAAGTTACTGTACTGTTGGTCAGTTAGTTATATTTAGTTATAGCTTGATATTAGTGTTTGTTTTCCTTAACATTTGTGTAGTGGAATATGTTTTAACTTTCCTCTGTGTTCTTTTTTTTTTTTTTTTACAGATTTTGTATAAGTTATATCAATTTATTTTCTATCAGTTCTTTATATTAGTTAATTTTTATATACAATATGTTTTCATTCATTTAGAGGAGAGGGGCAAGATAGGAGAAGTAGAGGAGAGGAGAAAAGAACTGGGAGATAAGCATACGTTGTAAAGGGAGCACTTCCGAGACCCAGTTTAAAATTAAGCGGTACTGGGAGGCCCAAACCACCACTATCACTGCCAACACTAGCACAGCCTCCACTGTCGTTACAACTTCTATCACCATCAACAGTAGTAGTAGTACCAGTGCCACCATGTAACTTCTCCACTCTTTTCTCTAAGCTCGAAACCCAGTGAATTCAGTTTTATGAGTATGTTAGCGGAGGAAAGGGACAGTGAAGACACTAGTGGAGGTTTACCTATTTCCCTCATTGTTCAGACCAATATCTGAGTAACAGTCACCAGAATCACATACAGGGACTAAGAATGAGGCATGGTACACCATGCTGCATGGTGGCATTGATTGCATGTGTTGCGGCTGACTCCGTTATTGTACCAGTTGAGGAAGAAGAAGGGACAGAAATGAGATAGTTGATGAGGATGGACAAAATCAAATAATTACTGATGAAACTTTAGTGAATGAGCCCCCTAGACTGTCGTGGGACTCTTTTTCCTCGTGTTTACTTTTTGTCTCCTATTATTTTTTCACGTCTATTACTGCTGTGAAGGTCCTATCATGGAATCATGGAACGTGCTATATACCAAGCTTTAGCACTCTGACAAAAAAAGCTTTTTTTGTCAGAAACTGCTATTCAATAAGCAGTGATAAGCTTTTCATACTTTAAAATATTGCAATATTTTGGCGCCAGCTAAAGGCTGGTGCTAAAGCTATTGCAAGATGCATAAAATCATTTTCTTTTATTTTTACTGCTTAGGATTGATACCGGAGATAAGGAGGCACCCCTGGAGACCCCCAGAGACCATTGGGCCCCCCGGGTGATCTAGGGGACCCCGCTGGTACCCATGGGTCCAGAAGGCCCTGCGGTTCCAGTGGGCCCCATGGGGCTCTAGGGGGCCCCACTGGCCTCCGGTATCAATCCTGTGCAATAGAAATACAATTGCAGCCAGTTTCATTGTCTTAGTTGCTAACTGCTAAGGTAATGAAAGGGTAAAATAGCAGGCACTACATAATTGTTGGTACAGGTGTTGGCTGACGCTTGTAGTTACCCCAAGGTCGGTGTTTAGGCCTTGCAGGAGGTTGGAAGTAGAAGTTAACCCCTACCTAACTGTCTATCGTGACAACATCCTTATTTTTTGTACTATCTTGGGCAAACATCATCAGCAGGTGGAGGCAAAGCTTCAATGCCTTCACAAGAATGAACTTTTTGCTAAGCTTGAAAAATAAGAAATTTAAAAAAATCAAGTCTTCTTTTTTTGGATATGTCACATCTGCTCTGGGCTTATAGATGCATCCTGACCAGACCTGCCAATGACCGGAAGCAGAGACAATGGAAGGGAAAATTGACTTGATTTTGGAGAGGATGGGCCCAATGCCGAGTGACATTGTGTGAATTGCGAGGGATACCGTGGGTCATTTTTCTTTTCTACGTGAACAGCTGAGAGAGCAAGACTTCCGGAGGAACCCTTCCAACCCCTTGTATCTCAATGCCATACCAGATGTTTCCCAAAGTCCCAGATAATTATGAAATTATGGCTAAGAGCCCCCATGATGCAGGAACAGACCTGCTGGAAAGTGGCATCAGGTGCAATTAACTGTGCCTGCTTTCCAAAGCACACCTGTGGCACCATGAAAGCAAAGACCCGAGATGATCCGTGAGAATGCAATAGGTGACATCCCGCCTTTGGTAATACAAACGGAAGCTTTGGAAAGATAAATAACTTGCAAACAGAGAAGGACAGTGAAATCAATATCAATATGCCCAGCTAATCTTCCAACATCATGTGTCATTTCAGCAATATTCCCAGTGGTCCAAACAAGTCAACTTTGACGGCTCCAGGGGTAAGAATGCAAGTCACAACTTTTTGAAGAGAGCGATTATAGATGAAGTGAAGAAGCAGATTCAATACACTACAGTGCAATTAAAGGCTATTAAAGACACAATAAATGCACTTTAACGGCATCAGAGGACTGTGCGCTGGAGACATCTGAGTGATGGAAACTTTTATTGAATAAAATAAACAGTTATTACAAAATGTTTTTAATGCTGTCATTTATTGAAGCCTTTTTTCATTTTTGTTTTCATCCTTGTTTTGCAGGTTTGGCAGGCTGATGAGCATCAATGCCATGTTCGTGTAGGAAATATATCCAGCGATAAGGTAAGGTTATGTTATGTAATTCGGGCATCTATTTCTTCTCTAAATAACAATCTCACAATTATTTTACATTTGAACCTGTAAAAGAAAATGCAAGAAGAAAAGGTCAGTTGAAGAAGATTGTATTTTTTCAAACAGTATTTACATTATTTTTATTAATTATTTAACCTTGTTTTCATCCTTTTTGCAGATTTCGGAAGGATAATGAACATCAATAGCGACAATGGATAATGAAAGTAATGAACAGTTGGTGTAATTCATGCATCTATTTCTTCTCTAAATAACAATAATAATTTTACATTTGAATCTGTGAAAGAGACAGCAAGAAGATGTCGGTTGAAGAAGATTGTATTATTTCAAAAAGTATTTGCTTTATTAAGGTAATTGTTTAGTCTTTATTATAATCCTTGTTTGCAGATTTCGGAAAGCTAATGAAGATCAACAGTTTTAATGATAATAAAGTTCATGTATTTGTTCCATTCAATTTTCAATACCGGTACTGTGCATGTGTTCCATACAGTTCTTACATACAGTTCGCATACATAGAAATTCAATGACTTGCACCTATGTTTCAATCAGGTACCATAGAACATGCATGTGCATACAGTAAATTAAAGATACTCATATGTGGGATATCATATCATAATAAATCAATGGGAAGAAAGAATAGGTTATGTTGCATTTAGATTAAGGATACACTGGTGCCACCTATCATTACTGCAGAGTCCTACGACCAAAGACAAAACTCAATATTTTCCAGTCGCAGCACACTCGCGGTCACTCTTGGTTACCCGCATCAAACACGCAAAACACAAATCATTGTAAGGGATTTAGATCTAGTTTCTAATGGTCATGGGAAGTGTAAGTCTTGTTACATCTGTTGGTGTCAGGGAATAACTATTTATTAAAGTGTGGATCTAAAATTAGTCAGCTGAACCTTAATTGTCTTGACAGGTGAATTAAATTATGTGTTACATGTATATCCAACCATAACTTCTGCTGAGATGTTATTTAACAATCTAATGTTGCCATCTTGACAATATGGGGGTCAGCAAATGGATTGAAATGTTATATTTTAGTTAAAAAAAAAAAAAATGTAGAGTTACAACTCAAATCTATATTTACCAAATTGTGCAGAGCTCTAGTTTATACAAAGGCTATTTCAATTTCTTAAAGCATTTCACTTGAATCGGCATTTATGTTCTAAAACTTAGCACTGTTCAGTCTAGGTACCAGTGTCTCTGGAATATGTGTTTTAAATTGAGCTTTGCCCCATTACTACTATGTCGGCAAGCGTTACCTGCCTATTATTATTCCCAAAGGAAAAAGGTAAACTAATACTGTATTATCAGTTATCTTATTAAATTACTGTTTCCATATGCCCAATGTGTATTCTATAAGTCTCAAATGCAGAGTTACCTTTATAAGCTGAAAGTGTTTCTTTCTGCAAGCTTTCTCTCATCAATGTACTGAAGCTATTGAATTGTTTTGTAACCACTTTAAGTACAAAAAGAATACATTAACTCAGCGTATGCGCTAAACATTTATAATGTATTATATTCCTCCTACAGTTTGCTAAAAAAAAAAAGAAGAAAAATGAGATCTGTAGCAATTTATATTCATGTGAATATAAAAAATGGGACTGTAGATGAATTAAAATATGTCATTCGTCATGTTAATATGGAATAATCTCTACATTCTATTCATATTATTCCACTAATGGCTTCTCAGTACTAGTCAGTTCAACTGCAGTTCTAGTTGTAAATTTATTAAAGCTTAAGGAAAATATAAGCTTTAAAAGACTGCTCCTACAGAACTTGAAATTGTAACTTTGAAATAGATTTCATACAGAACTGTGAAAAAGCATATTTCCCTCAGTGTTGTTTTCCTCCATTATTTTAATATTGAATTACAGTGTGGATATATACACACAAACAAACAAACAAACAAACACACACACACACACACACACACACACACACACACACACACACACACACACACACACACACACACACACACACAAACACACACACACACACACACACACACACGTAACGGGTATTCCCCCACCCAATAGCATATAGTATGTGTGTGCGGGGGACCTAATGTTACCAGGTGTGGTGCTTTACCTGTTAGGCTCACAGGGGGCCTAAGCCTCCGCCACGGGGCGCCTGGGGCACGTATAATAATAGGAGTAACCTCGTACTCGGTGCAGCGCCTCCAACTGCGATGGCTCCCACCAGAGGGGGAGTGGTTCTCGCAGGACAATATATATATATCACACACACAACATGTAAAACAACCAATAACTTTACTGTAGCAAACTTACTTATTCATATATATATATCTACAGATGTCCCTCTCTAGAGGAGACACTAACTACTGCGTCTCGCAGGATGCTCCCACCTGATCCCACCCCATGTCCAGTAACCCCACACAATATGTCCTCCACCCTCAAGTGAGATAAATATATGTGTGACTGCGCAGCCACTATGTCCTGTATGAATAGATGGTGTAGTTGGTGCACTTGACGATTACCTGCTGAGTACTCCAGTGCCTGGGCCTGCCAAGGAGCTTCACAAAGGATCCTGATGACGAGTGAATACAGGAACTACTGTCCGGGGCGATCCCACCCGGATTGCTCCTGCAGCGGCAGCGGAGGTCTGAGCCCAAACCTCTGGATGGACGCGCAGCGTCCGCTGTGTCCCTAACTGACTCTGGATAATAAGAGGCAGGGTCCCTAACCTGGGGCCTGCCCCTGAAACAACACAATGCTACTGGTGGCTCAGGGCTATCTGGGGCCTAGGGTGCTGCTGGCCTAGTGCAGGGAGTCACTGACTCCTGCACCCTACCTCCTTCCCCTAGCTGCTCCTGACGCCAACTGACCAATGTGCTCAGAGCCCCATAAATGTATCTAATCTCATATGCAGGGAGATGCTGTAGCCCTATTGGCTCCCTGGGGTCATGTGGGGTGCTCCTTAGGCTCATGGGATATGTAGTCCCTCTCTAGAGCCCTCTGCTGATTAGCTGCCTCTTGCGCGAACTTGCACAAGATGGCGACGCCCTGCTCGGGAGCCGCCGGGGACCTCCGGAGCACCGGAGTGCTCCCAGCTCTGCCCCCACCCTCCAGAAGTGCCGGCGGGTCTGTCGATTGACCCCGGCAGCGGAGGTAACGAGGGGGGGGGGGTCGTGGGACAGAGGGGACCTGGCTACATCCTCCCCCTGGTAAAAAAAACCAATGACCTCGCTTGGGACACAACTCAACCATGTACAGAAATTATATAATAAAAATGCAGTTCAATTATATAACTTAGCACATTCGCATTGACTTTATACGATGTTGCACAATTCTGTGAGCATCACAATCACAGATTGGATTTTGCTCTGAGACCACTGCTGAGCCTCATAATGGGGTGCCCCAATTTGATCATAGGTTACCCGATTTGGAGGGTACCTGACTCTTTGGCTCCTTCGGAGCTGTTCTTCTGCAACTCCCTCGGGGGAGTAATAAACACAGTCCTGAGGCTCAGCCTCTTCCCTTGAGGGGAGAAATGTCTCTTAACAGTCTCTGTTTAGCACAAAGCACGGGCTCTGTGGATCCAAAGGCTGGCCTGTTGGTGCCACCTTAGTAGGCGTTGGCCGACGGGGCCCTTTACCCGTAGCTCCTCTGGGAGATGCCCCTTCTGTGGAAAAGTCCATTTGAGAGGGTCCTTCCATAGGGTCTTCAGGAGTTTCAGAGTGGGTTTCGTTATTTACAGTCTCTTGACCCATCTCTAATTAGTCGGACTCACCGTTGAGCGATGTGGCTAGTATTTCTACTTCCTCATCTCCCACTTGTGAAATGGGGAGAAGATGGTTACGGTGCCATACCTTTACCCGGCCTTCAGTGTCTTTGATGCGATAGACCGGGAGGCCAGGCATCTGAGATTCTATTTCATATACACCGTCTCTCCATCGGTCGGCCAATTTGTGTTTTCCTGGGACTCCCAAATTTTGAAGCAACACAGCGTCTCCAGGACGAAGCTCCCGATATTTGACCTTATGATCGTATTGCCTTTTATTGTCAGCATTCAGCTTAGCTGTAGACTTCTCAGCCTGTTGATAGGCCTGCTGCAAGCTGTCTTTAAGTTTTTGCATGTATTTGAAATGGGTAGCATTGTGTATCCCATCCGTCGAGACTCTAAGACGTACATCCACTGGCAGTCTCGCCTCTCGTCCGAACATGGGGAAGTATGGGGAGAATCCAGTTGACTCGTGTCAGGTACAATTGTACGCATGCACCAGGGCCTCCATGTGTCGACTCCATTCAGTCTTCTGAGCTCCCATTAGAGTTCCAAGCATGTCCAGTAAGGTCCTATTAAATCGTTCTGGCAAAGCGTCTCCTTCGGGGTGATACGGGGTCATTAATGATTTGGCAATGTTCAGCATTTTGAGCAATTCTCGGATCAGAGTGCTCTCAAAATCCCGACCTTGGTCTGAGTGGAGGCGATTTGGAAGACCGTAATGAACGAAGTACTTCTCCCATAATATCTTCGCCACCATGATAGCTATCTGGTCTTTAGTGGGGAAGGCCTGGGCATACCGAGTGTAATGGTCCGTGATGACCAGCACATTGCATATTCCTCGGCTATCAGGCTCAATGCACAGAAAGTCCATACACACAAGGTCCATCAGACCAGAACTTTTCAGATGGCCCATAGGCGCTGCTCTGGTAGGCAGGGTCTTGCGTTGGATACACCGCGAACAACGGCGACAATGACGTTCTACGGCCTCTCGCATCTTGTGCCAGAAAAAGCGGTCTCGGACCAACCCAAATGTCTTCTCTACACCGAGATGTCCATGCTCATCATGTAGGGACTTTAACACCATGTACTGTAAGTTCCTAGGGAGGACTAGTTGTCGTCTGTCCGGGTGGTTGTGATATTGCACCACCCGATAGAGTAAACAGTTATCGATTTCGAATTTGTCCACTTCCCGCATGAGTGAGGCAACCAAGTCTTTGGGAGCACGCTTCAGATGGACTGGATTATTCTTTTCAATGGCTTGCCTAATGATACTAATGACAGGATATCGTATTTGGTAGTATACCAGATCTTTCCACCGTAGCACTTTGTCATGAGTTATGTTCATCCCCTTTGGATCACAGTAGGCGGCTGGGACAGCCTATGACTGGCATCCCAAGGAATCCGCAACCCATAATTCTGAGAAGGCCACTTGATCGTTGATGATGGCGGCAGTGCTACACATAGCTCGCACCACTGGTCCTGGAAGTTCTTCACATTCCTCATCATCTTGAGTAGCACTTAGCCCTGGATGTCGGGAGAGGGCGTCAGCCCCGACATTCAAGGGTCCCGGCTTATACTTCAGGGAGAATCAGTAATTGTTCAGAGCTGCCAGCCATCAGTGTCCTGCTGCATCCAATTTGGCTGAGGTATTGATGTACGTGAGGGGATTGTTATCCGTCCTTACCTCAAACGTAACACCATAAAGTTAATCGTGGAGATTTTCGGTGATCGCCCACTTGAGAGCCAGGAACTCCAACTTGTGTACAGGGTATTTCTGTTCACTGGGTGTCAGACTGCGGCTGATGTAGGATACAGGCCGAAGGCCCTCGGGGTGCTTCTGGTGCAGGACGGCACCCAGTCCATTGAGACTGACATCCACATGCAGAACGTATGGTTGTTCGGGATCAGCATACGCAAGCACCGGCGCTTCGGTCAGGCTTTTCTTCAACTTCAGGAAGGCCTGTTCACACTCAGGCGTCAATTTATCGCCAAAATGTTGACGGGCCGATGTGGCCTTCCTTCCTGTATCTTCGGGGTATATCTTCAACAGATTGTTCAGGGGTTTAGCTTGACTAGAGTACCCTTCCACGAAGCGACGGTAATACCCACAGAACCCCAGGAAGGATCGTAGTTCCGCAATATTCTTGGGACGCAGCCAGTTCACGACCGCTTCTACTTTGGCTGGGTCGGTGGCGATTCCTTGAGCAGACACGATGTGTCCCACGTAGGTCACTGAGGTGTGACAAAACCGACACTTGTCGAGGGACAATTTCAATCCTTCTTTTCCAAGACGGTCTATCACTTTAAGCAGTCTCTCTTCGTGCTCTTCAAGGGTCATTCCGAAGACAATGATGTCGTCCAGGTAGACGAGACACTCCCGATGGTTCATGTCCCCGATAGTCTTCTCCATCAGTCTTTGGAAGGTAGCAGGGGCCCCAAATATACCTTGGGGCATATGTGTAAATTGGTAGAACCCCAGGGGGCAGACAAAGGCTGTTTTCTCCTGATCCTCTGCATTCATGGGTACCTGATAGTACCCAGATCGTAGATGGAGCACGCTGAACCATTGGCTTCCGTTCAGAGCATTCAGGATCTCTTCAATACAAGGAAGGTTGTACTGGTCCGGTATCGTACGATTGTTCAGGGTTCGATAGTCGACACACAGTCATACGGATCAGTTCTTTTTCCTCACCACCACTAAGGGAGAGGCGTAAGGACTCTGAGACTCCGTCAAAATCCCAGTGTTCTCCATTTCTTGCAAGACGTTCCTCACATCGTCCACATCCCTAGGGGCGATGCGACGAGAGCGTTCACGGAACGGAGTGGCATCACTCAGTCTAATGGCATCAAGGAAGTCCTCATAGAGGTGTAGCGGAGCACAGCAAGCCAAGTAGGGGGACTAGACACCGGTAAATATAAAAATCCTTTATTCCATGAGCAACATCATGGCTAGGGATGGGTAAAAATCTCTAACGCGTTTTGGGCCGTCGCCCTTTGTCGAAGAGAATATTTTTACAGACTGCTTCCGCACTGCTGATATAGGAGTCCCCCGCCTCCAGCTGATCTATGTTACATGATTAATTAGCGCGAAATCGCCGAGCTACGATCCCCTTGGTTCTATCACATAGCCAATGGGATGAATGAACAGGCTACTCCACGCTCAGGTCGGGGGGCGGCACATATCAGCTGCGCAACTACAGTGTGTCAATGAGACATACAATAACAAACAAATGTCAATAGTAACGAACATTAAAAGCAGTATAGAAACAATTTCAAAACAAACAGTCTAATAGAATGAAGTGGTGAGGAAAGAGATAGCAATGAATCATGCTGGTCATATGACCTCATTAGAATCCAATAGTAATATTATAATATTAAAATAATACAGTATTATAACTAATCAGCAAAATAAACAGCATCTTATCTCATCACTTGTGTTACTCAAGCTATCTATAGGTGAACATCAATTATGAAATCTCTAACTTGATGCTATAACCGTGTATTAATGTACCACCAATATATATTGACATCACATATGTATAATAAAAACATTATTATCAAAAAATGAGAGCATACAATTTTATATAGATAATATACTTTTAGGTAAAGCCAGAGCATAGAGGGAATCTAATGAGCAATGAGACCACATAGAATATAAAGTTATTACAGTGATCTCATTTTAGGAAATGCTTTAATTCCCAGTCAATGTTCATACCCTTGGGAGCCAATGTACTAAGGGTATAAATCCAATGCATTTCACGACGACTGTAATAACTTTATATTCTATGTGGTCTCATTGCTCATTAGATTCCCTTTATGCTCTGGCTTTACCTAAAAGTATATTATCTATATAAAATTGTATGCTCTTATTTTTTGATAATAATGTTTTTATTATACATATGTGATGTCAATATATATTGGTTGTACATTAATACACGGTTATAGCCATCAAGTTAGAGATTTCATAATTGCTGTTCACCTATAGATAGCTTGAGTAACACAAGTGATGAGATAAGATGCTGTTTATTTTGCTGATTAGTTATAATACTGTATTATTTTAATATTATAATATTACTATTGAATTCTAATCAGGTCATATGACCAGCATGATTCATTGCTATTTCTTTCCTCACCACTTCATTCTATTAGACTGTTTGTTTTGAAATTGTTTCTATACTGCTTTTTATGTTCGTTACTATTGACATTTGTTTGTTATTGTATGTCTCATTGACACACTGTAGTTGCGCAGCTGATATGTGCCGCCCCCCGACCTGAGCGTGGAGTAGCCTGTTCATTCATCCCATTGGCTATGTGATAGAACCAATGGGATCGTAGCTCGGCGATTTCGCGCCAATTAATAATGTAACATAGATCAGCTGGAGGCGGGGGGACTCCTATATCAGCAGTGCGGAAGCAGTCTGTAAAACTATTCTCTTCGACAAAGGGCGACGGCCCAAAACGCGTTAGAGATTTTTACCCATCCCTAGCCATGATGTTGCTCATGGAATAAAGGATTTTTATATTTACCGGTGTCTTGCCCCCCTACTTGGCTTGCTGTGCTCCGCTACACCTCTATGAGGACTTCCTTGTTGCTTCACTACCAGCGTGATGCACGCTTAAGGAACTACGTACTCTTTAAACCGTGAGTACCCCATTCCGTTTACTGCAGTCTGGGGGTTTCCATTGTACCGGCATTTTTATCCAGGGGAACACATTTACTGTTTACTAGGTGGTCAGATATTTATGACGGACTATACTTATATATGCAGGTCCTACCCACATATGGAAGGAGGTACATATATAGACACGGATTATGAATGAACAAAAAGAGTTTTTTCCTTGCTGTTTGCATACTCATTGGATATATATATATATATATATATATATACATATGCTTATAGTGATACCATATAGCTGAGCATGGTATCTGGGAACTTTGTTTCCTACCGAATACTGACCCAGTCTAATGGCATGTTGAGCGCTGCGACTGCACCCCACATCCATCTCACTCGTGGAGAACACAGTCCGTCATTTATTCAACTTGGTTGTCAGATGCTCTTTCCACTCAGTGGGCAATGTCGACTCGCCGAAGTTGAAGTCCAGATCGACTAACCGCTCACCCGCTGCCGCCGCATTCACCTGGGGCATTGTTTCCACAGGGCTGACCGGATATATGCAACCTAGACTCTGTCCGGCATCAAGTTCCATCGGGAATGGGGAGATGTTCTGCACATATACGTAGGTTCGTAGAGGGATTTTAGTCGTCCACTTCCTCACTTGGGGAAGTACCCTATACCCTCTCTGAACTTCTTCCTCAGGGGTACGCTCCAGAGAGAAAAGCTGATAGTTCTCATTTCACTCGGGATAACAGCACCAGACGGCCATTCGTTGCACTCCCCCCGGTAATATGGTCGTCTGTCCGCGTTGACGATTGTAGAAATCCCCGTGACGCTCCAAGGCATATACCCGGTTGCACTCCTCTCGTAGGATGGGATCTAGGAGCGAATTGGCCAGCGGCAACTCGTTGGTCTCTTTTAGGTATGCTCTGATTACAGCTTATACTATATCAGTATTGGTTCCCAAGATGATCGGATACTTGCACTGGTCTTGGGGCTCCGGGCATACCATTGCCGCTACATGCATGGGGTGTTTCTTGCCGGTGTTCAGTTGGAGTATTTCCAGTTGAACCCTTACAATCCCATCGATGGGGTAGTCTTCATTACTTTACCCCGTAACCTTCATATGTTCGGCCGACCTCACGGGGCAGTGTCTAAGGTGCTGGTCATAGAACTTGCGGTATATAATGGTCACTTGGGATCCGGTGTCCAGTAGGGCAGATGCATAGATCCATTCCAGTACAACAGGCACGATGGCCGAGGGGCCTACTTGACTGTAAGCTTCCCTTGGAAAGGCGTCATCACTGGGGCCGGAGTCAGAAGGAGCGTCTTCGGTTCCAGTAGGGGTTTCTGGGTCAGACTCTGCCATTTGTACGCGGCAGACCATTGACCGAGCTGAATTTCCTCTATCGGGAGGTTTTTTCTCTGGAGGATCCTCTCTCTCAGGACAGTTGCTGGAGAAGTGGCCCTTCTTCCCGCAGTTATAGCAAACGACTTTGTGGCGTTCAGGACGACCCTTGTACGTGGAAGATGATCTCTCGGAGGTGTGGCCCTTCCCAGCAGGTGATTTGTGAGTCACCTCCTCCTCCTGGTTGGAAGATTTCTTACCCTTTGTGGCGGAGGGGACAGAGGTGTCACCCTTGATGGTTTCCTTGGTCTTTTTGGAGTCATGAAAATGTAGCTGCACCTCATGTCCTCTGATGTGATGCAAAAATTCCATGTAGCTGGGTGGTACAGCAGCGATCGGGGCGGCCCGCATCATTATAGCTATGGAGTGGCTAGGCAACAACCCCTTTAGTAGCTGTTTGAGTCGGTACCGTTCCACTTCGGCGACAGAAATTATTTTTTTGGACAGGAGGTTCCCCAGCGACAGCTGTAGTTTGCGGACGAAGGCAGACAAATCCTCTCCTTCTTTTTGGCGAAGAGCTTTGAACTGGGCCATCAGCTCATCCTCGTCGTCTTCTTGGGTATAGGACTGAGTGAGCATTTCCACCAGTTCCTGTGCCGTAACTTCTCCTTCAACTTCACGATCCGTCCGTACCAGTTGGGAGGCTGGGGCTCTGAGACACTCAACCAACCTCTGTCTTTTGCTGGCTTCGGAGCACCACCACTCCGCTATTACTTGGAGAGTATGTTCCCGCCATGTTTCGATCCCTTCTTCTCCTGAAGGCGTCGGTAGAATCCCAGAAAAGGCTTTTAGTTTCTAATAGCTCTGTGCTTAAGATGAGATGGTTATGGCTTCTACTAATTGGGAGGCTGTCATATTCAAGGAAAGACCTCCACTAAGGGGCTGACTACTGTTTCCAGTTCCTACGCTAGGCATGGTTGGGGGACTGCCTGACCATCTATCAGGAGTAGGCGAGGTGGGTGGACTCCCCGCCCAGCTGCTGACTCCTCCTACACTGCTCGGAGTGAAGGAGACCTTAGGGGGACCTACCCTGTGAGGAGTACTGGTTACCCGGTGGTCGTGGTTGGCCAAGTACTGGTGGACGGTTCTTCGGGAGCCTGTGTGTCAGGATATATCATGAGACAGTCCTCTGTGGAGGGCATTGGTAGGTTTAATACATGGGGAACAGTCTCTGAACATATGTCGCGTTCGGTAGCCAGGAGGTAGGTGGTCCCCCGGCCATCAGCATCAAGTTTATAGTCTACCACCCGGGCGGTGGTCAGTCCCGGACAATTCCTTACTTGCTTGCGCACTGCGAATAAGTCCGTGTCGTTTGATACTCCCGCCACTGCAACCACGCGTCTTGGGGACATGCGGCGCGCTGAGGCCCCGTCATGGACTTCTTGCTTTGACAGCACAGACATGATGGTATTTAAATCGAACAATTTGATATGGAATAGGGCACCCCAGGTAGAATCTCAGCAGTGCCTCCAAATGTAACGGGTATTCCCCCACCCAATAGCATATAGTATGTGTGTGCGGGGAATCTAATGTTACCATGTGTGGTGCTTTACCTGTTAGGCTCACCGGGGGCCTAAGCCTCCGCCACGGGGAGCCTGGGGCATGTATAATAATAGGAGTAACCTCATACTCGGTTCAGCGCCTCCACCTGTGATGGCTCCCACCAGAGGGGGAGTGGTTCTTGCAAAACAATATATATATATCACACACAGCATGTAAAACAACCAATAACTTTACTGTAGCAAACGTTCTTATTCATATATATATCTACAGTGTCCCTCTCTAGAGGAGACACTAACTACTGCGTCTCTCAGGACGCTCCCACCTACACCAGGTGATCCCACCCAGTGTCCAGTAACCCCACACAATATGTCCTCCACCCTCAAGTGAGATAAATATATGTGTGACTGCGCAGCCACTATGTCCTGTATGAATAGATGGTGTAGTTGGTGCACTTGATGATTACCTGCCGAGCACTCCAGTGCCCGGGCCTGCCAAGGATCTTCACAAAGGATCCTGATGACGAGTGAATACAGGAACTACCATCCGGAGCGATCCCACCTGGATGGCTGCTGCAGCGGCAGCGGAGGTCTGAGCCCAAACCTCTGGATGGACGCGCAGCGTCCGCTGTGTCCCTAACTGACTCTGGATAATAAGGGGCAGGGTCCCTAACCTGGGGCCTGCCCCTGAAACAACACAACGCTACTGGTGGCTCAGGGCTATCTGTGGGCTGGCCTAGTGCAGGGAGTCACTGACTCCTGCACCCTACCTCCTTCACCTAGCTGCTCCTGATGCCGACTGACCAACTTGCTCAGAGCCCGCGAAATGTATATAATCTCCTCTGCAGGGAGATGCTGTAGCCCTATTGGCTCCCTGGGGTCATGTGGGGTGCTCCTTAGGCTCATGGGATACGTAGTCCATCTCTAGAGCCCTCTGTTGATTGGCTGCCTCTCGCACGCTATCACTGCGCATGCGCAATGTCCCTGGCTGGCCGCAGCATGCGGGGACTCAATGCGCATGCGCAAACTTGTGCAAGATGGCGGCGTCCCTGCTCGGGAGCCGCCGGGGACCTCCGGAGTACCAGAGTGCTCCCTGCTCAGCCCCCACCCTCCAGAAGTGCCGACAGGTCTGTTGAGTGACACTCGGCAGTGAAGGTAACGAGGAGGGGGGGGGTCGCGGGAAAGAGGGGACCTGGCTTCACACATATATATCCAAACTCAGTAATTCAATGTTAATATAATGGAGGAAGACAACACTGCCTATTTATAGTGAGAGGCTGAGGTCATTTTGGTGCCAAAGCACATCACTTATGGTTTAATGGTGATGACCCAGAGCGAGTGATCAGCTATTTAATTCAATGTACCAGAACCCATGTGGGTGCAGCAGTGTCCCTAGCAATTTGCCTTAATACAATTTCTAGTGGTGCCTGCGTCTCAACAAAAGAGAAATACAATGCAGGGAACCAAAGGATACTGTATGATGTTACTTCTCATGGATGGATGTCAGCGTCCTTAATGACGCTCTTAGCAACAGTTGCCAGCACCATAAGCATCCACCTTGCAGGCCAGCACAGAACAAGCACTGAGTAAGAAAAACACAGTAATTAATAACAAAGGGCTCTATGCAGTAAGCGCCGAAAAAGTGCAATCGCCAAGGGTACCTTATCGGCATGATTCTGCCGATTTTCCCTCTCCGTATGCAATAAGTGCCGAATCCCTTCCGAATCAAGCCGAAAACATTTGCTCCCACTCTGCCGATGATTTGCCGATCACACACAGGTGTATCGGTGTGCATGGCGGGGTGGTGTTAGGTTCCCCAATGAAACTTCTTGCTGAATCTGCCGAAGCAAGCATGTTTTGGATTGAGTGGCCCATTTAAAGGCAGCGTGTATTTTTATTCATTCTCTGTGTTGTTGGGAGTGAGAGAGAGAGAGAGAGAGAGACACACACAGAGCTGGGCGATTTGCATATTTCATATTGACTGAGACAGTTTGGTGTATTGTGAGAGGTTTTTTCCTGTGCTGTTTTGTTTACATATTTGTCTTGTTGTCAATTTGTAAGTGTTCAGTGTGATTGGCTTTACATTTCTTTTCTGTTCTTTGTGAGTGCTATAGGTATGGCCTCAAGGCGTGGGAAGAGTGATGCTGGTGTGAGTGGTACTGGTAGTCGTGCGAGTACGCGTCTGAGTGATCGTAGGATTCATGGGAGTGCTGTTGCTGCGAGTGCGAATGGTGTTGCTGGGAGTGCGAGTGGTGTTGCTGTGAGTGTGACTGGTGTTGCTGGGAGTGCGAGTGCTGTTGCTGTGAGTGCGAGTGATGCTGGTGGCTCTGTTGCTGGTGCTGCTGGGGTGTCTGGTGGTGGGGAGGTTGCTGCTGGGCCGCTTTTGGAGTCTCTTCCATTGGAAGAAGGAGAGTCCAGTCAGCAGCAGGCAAGCTCTGGGCCTGCACGTATTCGGAAGAAACGTGTGGAGCGGCCACGTAATCCTCGGTTCAATGAACAAGAAAACACAGTTCTTGTCACAGGGATTCTTGAGCACTATGACTGTCTGTATGGCCATTTACTAGGTAAGTCTATCTTTGAATTAATTCTTCAAAGACATGTTATCCTACATCATGTGATATATTAATATCAAAATATTACTCAATAATATCTATCAATAAAAGTTAATTGCTAGACACATATTCCTTCATGCTTTAGAACAACCATAACAATCGGTCTCAAAATGTTGGCAAAGTTCATACAATATTCATGCAAGCTTCCTTACATTTCTATGTTTACATGTAAATGCTCATGTGGTACACATATTACACCTAAACCAGCATGTTTGGTATCTCTTGGAACAGCTAGCAGTTTAGGAAACTGAACGTTTTTATAATAATAATTAACGTCATATATATTGTATGTATTTCAAGGGCGGACAAGTTCAGCATCAAAAAAAGAAATGTGGAATCAAATAACATTGGCTGTGTCTGCGTGTGGGAATCATGTCAGGGACCGGATGAATTGTCGGAAGAGATTCGATGATATCAGGGCAAATTTAAAGAAAAAAATACAAGCACAACGGATGCATGCTTCTGCCACTGGAGGTGGCCCGCCAGCACAATCTCTAATCTTAACACCATTGGAGGAGCAGATGCGGGAAAAATTTCTTCCTGTCGTCGTGGAGGGTTTTGCCGGGGAAAGAGATATCGGCATTTTTCAGCTCCATTTCCACCAGGTGACAAATGTTACTGTACTAGGCGTGTCGTAGGTTACAGTTCTTATCTATATTTCCACTGCTTATTATACTTTCTTACCAATATAAGCATACCTACATATATATCTGTATATATGTCTCTCTCTCTATATCTATATATCTATCTATCATTCTATATATATTTATATCTAGTTATGCTACAAAAAGTAACAATTAATATATATGGTGGCAAAAGGTGGCACTGAGTGCTCATTTGCATGTCATTTCCCAGAATACCTTGTTGCAGTGGAAGCGCTGTATGCTGGCCAATGATGGGGAAAGACAGGGTTGCACACCAGTCAAACACATGCAAATGAGCATACAGTAATATTTACAGTTGCTATATATATATATATATATATATATATATATATATATATATATATATATATATATATAGACATATGGAGACCAGGGGATCCTGATAGCCAAAAAGAGACAGCACACTGCAGGTATGGTATCAAAAAAGTGTATTCAGTAACACAAGGCCGCCAACGTTTCGGTCCTCCCAACGGGACCTTCCTCAGGGCAGTGCAACTACAGACTAACACAAGCACCCATATATACCCCTTAACACATACTAAAAAACACCTGAAAACAATCATGAACTCCAAATTGTAATCCCAGATACAACCCACATTTCTGAACAGCCAATCCAACATACTGATACTGGTATGCACCAATGAGAGAACCTGATCTATGCATATGTGTACCTAGTCACATGATCAAACCTTGATAACAACATAATGACATCACAGTGCATCCTGTTTACGTAACCATGACTACTTGAAACATCTAATGATATTCAAATGCGCATAAATGGTTAAAATACATATAAAATGCATAGCCTGAACAGCAACTCGCCATCAGTGCTTGGAGATACATACTGTGGATGTTACAAAGCGTGCCCGTAAATGAATACGTTAATGCAAATGGTCCTGCAAAGCATGCACATTGTCCAGGGAGCAGTGGTCAGGGTGTAACGGGCAGTCAATCATAAATCGCATAATGGCAGCGCGTCCGTTGGGTCTAAACACTTCCCCAACCTGTTGTGCATGGAGAGCGGGTGATTCTCATACAATGCGCGCCGTGGAGCGTAACCGCGCCTGCGCAGTGTGCTGCTGACAACCCGAACGTGTCCCTGAGTACTGCAGCAGAGGGTATGCGTGTATCTGTGCTAATGCGCATGCGCAACGCTGCGCAAATAGCGCAAGCAGTATTAAAGAGCATGAGGCTGTTGCTCAAACTGCGTAATGGCCAGAACTGAAACGGAAACATGGGCACAATAAAGATGGCAGTAGCATACTAAGCACGAATAGTGGCAATGTCTGTAACAAAGTTATCAAAGGTTAAACATTTGAAATGCATGGGTGAACCTGAAATCAGGCCCACAATAAAACCAAAATCATAAAGTTAATGTCTATAACATAGATAACTGTATTCCAGAAGGAACATGGTAATTCATGGCATATGTATAGCCCTATCTTGTAGAGTGTTGGTGTAATTACCGTAATCAATATATTAGACTCCCAGAAAAAAAACGTAATAAATACATGTATGTCTACTACAAAGTGGCATGGCTAAAGCCTGTAGTACCAACCAGCCCATCCAGATGTACAGATGGTTAAAGTGCTGATGTATCCACATGCAACCAATAGTGGACTGTGAGTTGTTAAAAAGATGGACACCGAGTGTGACTACACACCCAAAAGTGAATGAGTGAATAAAACATGCAAAAAAATGCATAAAAAATGCAAAAAAATGCATAAAAAATGCAAAAAAAGGGCGGGGGGGGGGGAAAGAAGGGGGGATGGAGAAAAATGCGTAACGGGTACAATGCGCAATGAGATAATGTAACAATAAAACAATCACTATACCCAAAAATATTCACACTACAGAATTTATATATGATTTTTACAGAAAACAGCCTAATTTCAGATCTTCATTTAGTCCGTAAGGAGATATGGTCTTGAGCTCGTATATTAGCCTTGCCTCTTGTTGCAGAAGCAACTTGTTCCTGTCTCCCCCTCTGGGTGGTGGCAGTACCTGTAATATAGGCATACATCGCATTGTGGCTAGTGAGTGCCGTTGTTCTTTAAAATGTCTGGCAACCGGCAGATATTTAAGATCACTCTGTTCATCCTTGCTGTTCAATGCTTTCCTGATCGTGGAGCGATGGATGGCTATTCTCTCCTTCAGCATCCGTGTAGTTTTCCCCACGTAGCGCAGCCCACAGGGGCACGTGATCATATATACGACAAAACGAGACTCACAGTTTAGGAAATTCTTGATCTTAATCGGTACCCCACTATGCGGGTGGGTATAACTAGCTCCAGTTTGCATGAAACTGCAATTGGTGCAACCGTGGCACTGTATGAACCTGGTTTTCTTTCGAGCCAGGTTTTAGAGTGTCCATACTTGTCCACTGGGTCCGCTTGTGTCAACATATCTCTTAAATTGCGTCCTCGCTTGTAGCAGAACAGTGGTGGATCTTTACAGAGTTTGCCAATCTTGTTGTCATTCGCTAGGATATGCCAGTTCTTGTGTATACTGCGCTTGATGCGGTTGGACGCCGTACAGTAAGTGCTGATGAAATGGCAACGTTGTTCCGTAGGTTTATTCGTGCTCGGTCGCAGCAGAGATTGCCTGTCGATGCTCCTTACTTTGATCAGGGCTTCGCTGATGTCCTTGCGGTCATAACCCCTGTCCTGGAAGCGTGCCGCCATGGCCAAGAGAGCTGGTTCTAATTCATCTGGATTATACGTTATTCTTTTTACTCTGAGTAACTGTGAGAAGGGGAGACCCCTCTTGAGCGGTGCTGGGTGGTGGCTAGTGGCATACAGTAGCGTGTTCCTGTCTGTATCCTTGTGATAAAGCCTAGTGGCCAGGCCTTCACCCGACTTGTACACGATGGTATCCAGGAAGGAAATCTGTGAATGACTGAACTGTGCTGTGAATCTGATGGTAGATGGAATATGATTCAAGTGTTCTATAAATTCTAACAATGCAGTCTCTGAACCATCTCATATAAGGAAGACGTCGTCTATATATCTTAGATATTTTTTGATGCATACCGCGTGTGGGGCATCATGTAGGATGTGTGTGTGTTCATATACATCCATGAAAAGGTTTGCATATGCCGGGGCCATATTGGACCCATCGCGGTCCCACTTAATTGCAAATAGACGCTTCTTTCGAACCGGAAATAGTTTTTGTTAAGAATGATTTCCATGAGTAGCATAAGGAATTCCACCTGTGGACCTGCATGTGCTGCAAAGGTCCCGAACTTTGATCTGACCGCTTCAAGCCCCTCTTGGTGGGGGATATTGGTATAAAGGCTACTCACGTCAAGGGTGACCAGAATGTAATCCTTATTTTCCTGTCTGATGTCGCCAAGCTGTAAAATAAAATCAGTTGTATCCTTGACATAGGAGCTCATACTCATGACCATGGGCTGGAGGAAAAAATCAATAAACTGAGATAATGGGTGGCATAGCGATCCTCTTGCAGAAATAATAGGTCTTCCTGGTGGTTTTGTGGCCGATTTGTGTATTTTAGGCAAGGTGTATAGGATGGGCATTCGTGGAAAGGGTTGTGTCAGGAATCCGCCCGTTTCCTCAGAAATCCAGTTGTTTACAACCCCCATCTGTATGATCGAATCCACCTCCTTTTTATACTCCACCGTAGGATCCGTTGGTAAGCATTTATATGTGGATGAAACGGAAAGTTGATTCTCTATTTCCTTTTTATACTCCACATATTTGAGTAACATAATGCCACCCCCTTTGTCCGCTGCGCGGATAATGATCTCTTTGTTGTTTTTCAATGCGTCAATCGCTGATTTTTCTTCTCTCGTGATATTATGATAGCTTACTCTCTTGGTCTTATTTTGTGTGACAGTTTCTTTATCCAGAACATTCATAAAGGCTGCTATACTGTGGTTGTTAGTTTGTGGATCAAAATTGCTGCTGCATTTAAAGGTGTTGGCCTTGACAGAGGTGCTTGGTAGGGGCTGCTTGATAAAGAAGTCTTTAAGTCTCAATTGTCTATTAAATTTGTACATTTCGACTTCCCAGTTAAAACTGTGTTGAATGTGAGTGGGTACAAAACTGAGGCATTTGTGGAGGACGCTTAGCTGCGCCGCGGTCAGGGTAACGTCAGTCAGATTATATATTACCGTGGTGGCCTGCGACTGTGAGGTCCACTGCCTCTCCTGTTTTCGCGCTCTGGATACCGCCGATTTTCTCCCACCCCTCCTGGTGGGTCCCTTCCGTCTGCTTCTGGAAACGGGGGTTTGGCGTGTCTGGCCTCTGTGGGACCTAAAAAATCACTTCCAGAGCCCTCAGTATTATCAGAGAAGTCAGTGTCACTCGTTGGCACACCCGATCTGTAGGCAGGCTTTCTGGCGCGTGCGGGTTTGCGTCTCTGTCCCCCTCGACCTGTATTCGGTTCCCCTAGGCCCAACAGCATTTTTTTGCATGTTTTATTCACTCATTCACTTTTGGGTGTGTAGTCACACTCGGTGTCCATCTTTTTAACAACTCACAGTCCACTATTGGTTGCATGTGGATACATCAGCACTTTAACCATCTGTACATCTGGATGGGCTGGTTGGTACTACAGGCTTTAGCCATGCCACTTTGTAGTAGACATACATGTATATATTACGTTTTTTTTCTGGGAGTCTAATATATTCATTACGGTAATTACACCAACACTCTACAAGATAGGGCTATACATATGCCATGAATTACCATGTTCCTTCTGGAATACAGTTATCTATGTTATAGACATTAACTTTATGATTTTGGTTTTATTGTGGGCCTGATTTCAGGTTCACCCATGCATTTCAAATGTTTAACCTTTGATTACTTTGTTACAGACATTGCCACTATTCGTGCTTAGTATGCTACTGCCATCTTTATTGTGCCCATGTTTCCTTTTCAGTTCTGGCCATTACGCAGTTTGAGCAACAGCCTCATGCTCTTTAATACTGCTTGCGCTATTTGCGCAGCGTTGCGCATGCGCATTAGCACAGATACACGCATACCCTCTGCTGCAGTAGTCAGGGACACGTTCGGGTTGTCAGTAGCACACTGCGCATGCGCGGTTACGCTCCACGGTGCGCATTGTATGAGAATCACCCGCTCTCCATGCACAACAGGTTGGGGAAGTGTTTAGACCCAACGGACGCGCTGCCATTATGCGATTTATGATTGACTGCCCGTTACACCCTGACCACTGCTCCCTGGACAATGTGCATGCTTTGCAGGACCATTTGCATTAACGTATTCATTTACGGGCACGCTTTGTAACATCCACAGTATGTATCTCCAAGCACTGATGGCGAGTTGTTGTTCAGGCTATGCATTTTATATGTATTTTAACCATTTATGTGCATATCATTAGATGTTTCAAGTAGTCATGGTTACGTAAACAGGATGCACTGTGATGTCATTATGTTGTTATCAAGGTTTGATCATGTGACTAGGTACACATATGCATAGATCAGGTTCTCTCATTGGTGCATACCAGTATCAGTATGTTGGATTGGCTGTTCAGAAATGTGGGTTGTATCTGGGATTACAATTTGGAGTTCATGATTGTTTTCAGGTGTTTTTTAGTATGTGTTAAGGGGTATATATGGGTGCTTGTGTTAGTCTGTAGTTGCACTGCCCTGAGGAAGGTCCCATTGGGAGGACCGAAACGTTGGCGGCCTTGTGTTACTGAATACAC
The DNA here is from genome assembly GCF_040206685.1 of Ascaphus truei. Classification (NCBI taxonomy): domain Eukaryota; kingdom Metazoa; phylum Chordata; class Amphibia; order Anura; family Ascaphidae; genus Ascaphus; species Ascaphus truei. The sequence continues at coordinate 83,332,970 of NC_134484.1, forward strand.
TTTTTTGATACCATACCTGCAGTGTGCTGTCTCTTTTTGGCTATCAGGATCCCCTGGTCTCCATATGTCTACATACTCTCTATGGGACAAGCATCTGCCTCCTGCAACAAAACCGTGAGTGCTAATCTCCATACCTGACTATATATACAGGCATACCCCACATTAACGTACGCAATGGTACCGGAGCATGTATGTAAAGCGAAAATGTACTTAAAGTGAAGCACTACCTTTTTCCCATTTATCAATGCATGTACTGTACAGCAATCGTCATATACGTGCATAATTAATGTAAATAAGGCATTTGTAACAGGCTCTATAGTCTCCCTGCTTGCGCACACCTTCGGTACAGGTAGGGAGCCAGTATTGCTGTTCCGGACGTGCTGACTTGGCGCATGCGTGAGCTGGCGTTTGCCTATTGAGCGAGATGTACTTACTCGCGAGTGTACTTAAAGTGAGTGTACTTAAACCGGGGTATGCCTGTGTATATATATATACATATATATATATATAATTTACTGATAATCTATGTTACACCTATAAACAGGACTTTACTGCCTCATAAAGTCTTGCATGGAAGATAGTGCATTTAAAGGCGAACATACATAATTTGCACTAACACATGTCGTTATGTTTAATTAAAGTTCGTTTTTTGCTTCATGTAGTATACTGAGAGCAGAAATAGGAACATGAAGCATATGTTATGTAATTGTGTTCATATGTAGCTCACTTCTGATTCTTATTTCGCTCATGTACCAGTGTGTGAAACCACCTGCAATTAATATGTAATCACAGCATAGAGGAGAACACAGGGGGTGGGGTTGGGCACCCAGCCACATCACAGGGTCATGTTACAGTCAAGTTTTTTGGGATGCCATGTGGTAGAAACAAATCAAAGGTCAGGGTGCTGTCACGTCTTGGGGGGGGGGGGATTACAGTTGTTAGAAGCTGACAAGGCGAACAGAAGTTCATAACATTCATTTGAAATGGTAATTCTCTGAAGATTTTCACCCACCAGCCCACTATATATGAAAACGTACGTTAGTCATTCGTTCACTCATATCTTCTTTGAAGCTTATAGAAACGCCACATTATCACACCAGTAGCATCTGTGAGCGACACACTGCAGGTGTTGATGAGTGTCAGGCACAGTGAGCGCTACACCTGCTTCTCTTAATTGTTCATACAGATCACTAAAAACATTCATTCACATTTCCACTATTAGGTACTTAATTTTAAGCACACTCAACTTTGCTGTCATGGTAAATTATTATTTTTAGATTACTACACAACATATGCAGTGTATGTACAACATAACACTTAATTTAGCAATGCTTTCCTGCATGAACATTGTATGTTGTATGGTGCATGGTTATTACAATAAATGTGCCAATTAGGTTCACATGTACCTTGATGTTAAGATGGATAATGAACAGCTTGCCAGAAACATCTTGTAATTTCATTAAGTGATGCTGATATTTAGCCATAAATACTCCAACTACACACACTTTATGTTAATTCTTATGTTATTCTTCTATATAGTTGCTCCTGAAGCTCATGTGTCACCTGACACTGAACATGTCTCATCACCTGGCTCATCCAGCTCAACATCAAGCATGGAAGGTGAGTTTATGAGGTGCAGCACATCTAATGTGTACATTTGTAGATGTTAATTTGCCATGCTAAATAAATGCCTTTCACATGTAATTAACTTCACATCAGTTATTGTCACAGAAGATGTAGTGTTTCCTGATAACATGTATTGTGTGTGTTGTAAACTATCAGCTAGGAGTTGTGAGGTTACAACAAACTTTCATTCATTCTTCTTTCACACTGAGTCGAAACATCATTGTTACTTCAAGCTACAGTACATTTTAATTAGACACAACAGAAAGCTTATGGAAACATGTTATGTGTTACACTGTGAGAACAACTCTCATTATATTGATAAACAACATAAAGTTCCATGCCAGTTCATAATGTCTTCATTTATTTGTAGAAGCAGATGTTGCCACTGAAGGACAAATTCACTCAAGTGACCATGAAGATGTTCCCAGTCGTCCATTAACCCACCATTCAACTCCTCCTGCTCGTGACACCTACTCAGCTATTGCAGCTTCTGAAGAAAGAATTTTGGTTGAAGAAAATCGTCGCCATTCAGAAATGATGTCAGTGCTTGAAAGGATGATATCACAGCAAGAAAGGATGATATCACAGCAGGAAAGGACAATATCACAAATGTCACAACTAGAAAGAGTCATCATCCAAGTTCCTAAAGAAATAAAAAATGTAAATAGGATATTACAAGCAATAGTTGTGAATCTAAGCCAAGCTAATCAGTTGAGAATGAGTGAAAGAGAACAACAATTCAAATTTACCCCATCTGAGGATGGATCTTTAAATGCTGCTAGTTTTTCTCCAGAGTCATCAGTTCTTCATTCCCCAGTTCTGGATGATACCAGTACAGTAGGTGCAAGTTCTGTGCAGGTCCATGTCAACATCCAACCGCTTACATCTGTTCAAATTCTGGAAGGGACACCTACAAATGAAACGCGAAAAACAAAGTTAGGCCAACAATTACAACTAACCAGCTTTGGAACAAGGTTTAAACACCAAAACAGAAAACGGCTCCACCATCAGTCGTGCAATGTTTACCAACTGGTTCAC